>NC_057797.1:248540456-248767668 GCF_018294505.1 Triticum aestivum | reverse complement strand
CGGCGCCGCCCCCGTCCCCGTCCGGCGCCGCCTTGCCGCTCCGGCCGCCCCCGGCCTCTCCTCCGGCCTCCCTCGCAGCCCCACGAGCTCCGGCCACCATGGTCTCCGGCGGTGAACAGTGAACTCCGGCGTGCCTCGAAGTCCGTGCGCGCCAGATCCAGATCTAAAAAACCCTAGGGTTGACTTTTTCCCCTCTCCCCCTAATTTTTATGCATACTTTGTCCGGATATATCTCCGCATCCGTAGCTCCGTTTTGGACATATAGTATATCAAAATGTTCGTCTCGATGAGTAAATCATTTTATTCCATTGCATCATTTTCATTTGAGTTCATCTTGACGCCCGAAATGCTGTTAGAAGAGGGCTTCATGAGTTAATTGCCAGATCTGCTAGTTCATCTTAGACTTTTGTCATTTTTGCCATGATTATTGTGTGCATGATATGCCTGTGAGTCCTTCATATGTTTTGTTAAGCATCTTGTTATCTTTCCAGAGGTGCAACCCATGCATTTTTAGGATGTGTGTGGTGACTTGTGCAAGCTTGCAAAGTGAGGCACCCGGTAAATCTGTTTTCAGGGACTAGTAGTTTTCACTAAGTCTGGGATTATTTAGTTCTTGATGCCATATGTTCAGCTTGTTTCCTAGTGATCCGTGCCTCTTATGAGGATGATCAGTAAAGGAGTTTTGTTAATCGTGTTATGCTCTATCCATCCATATCTTTACTTGCAGTTATGGAGCACCCTAGCTTGAGTCAATCGAGCTCTACTTTTACTTCGTTGTAAATCTGGGCAGATCGTCAACTTTGCAATTTTGCCGATGTTATTATAGTTGATCCGTGCATGCTATGCCATTGTTCTTGCCATGTCTAGCTTGTATTTTGTGCCTTCTTGATGGGTGTATGCTTGTCTTGCCATGACTTGCACCGGGGTGAGTGAATCGAGCTCGTAAACATGCCTTCGTGAGTTATGTTTCAGCATGTCCCAGTTTTCACCAAGTCTGAAAACTGATTATGTTTTTGCTATGTTCGTGTGCTTGTTAGTATATTTTGTGATCCCTTTTCGCTCAAGGTCACTAAGGGACTTTTGTTAAGGTTGTTGAGTAGCTCCATGCCATGTATTTCTTTGTCATGTTCAGGTCCTGTAGCATGTTGTTTTCTTGCTCCGAAGAGGGCTATATGATCTGAAATTCCAGACAAGTGTTAATTTCACTAAGTCTGAAATCTGTTTTGCATTTGCGTTTTTGCCATGCTTGTTTGAACCTCATAATGGATGATTTGGACGTAGCTCAGTGCTAGACTTTTGTTAAGCCTCTTGTGTGCATCTCTGCCATGTATTTTGTTGTCATGTTTGGTGGCTGTAGCATGTTCATCTCATTGCATTTAGATGCCTACTTGCTGTAAATCGCAGACCGGTGTCATTTTTGAAACGCTTGCCATTTCCAAACCGTAACTCCGATTCCGGCGTTCTTTATATCGTTTTCAAGCGATTTCATCTCATCTTTCTAGTGGCACACTTGGATTTCCAAGTTGAGGCTAGGTTCATGCATTTCCTGCCATATCTTGCATTTTGCATCCCGCATCGCATCCCGCATAGCATGTCATCATTGCATCTTATTGTTTGAGCTTGCACGTGGTTGATTGTATCCTTGTTGCTTGTTTGTCTTGTTTGGGTAGAGCCGGGAGACGAGTTCGCTAACGAGGAGCCCGTTGAGTTTGCTTTTGAGGATCCAGTCAACTCTGACAGCTGTGCAGGCAAGATGATTATACCCTCGAAATCACTACTATCTTTGCTATACTAGTTTGCTCGCTCTTGCTATGCCAATGCTACGATACCTACCACTTGCTTGAAAGCCTCCCAAATTGCCATGTCAAACCTCTAACCACCATTGTCCTAGCCAACCGTTGATTGGCTATGTTACCGCTTTGCTCAGCCCCTCTTATAGCGTTGCTAGTTGCAGTTGAAGATTAGAGGCCGTTCCTTGTTGGAACGTCTTTTATTTACTTGTTGGGATATCATTATATTGCCTTATTATCTTAATGCATCTATATACTTGGTAAAGGGTGGAAGGCTCGGCCTCTCGCCTAGTGTTTTGTTCCACTCTTGCCGCTCTAGTTTCCGTCATATGGTGTTATGTTCCCGGATTTTGCGTTCCTTACGCGGTTGGGTTATAATGGGAACCCCTTGATAGTTCGCCTTGATTAAAGCTTTTCCAGCAATGCCCAACCTTGGTCTTACCATTTTCCACCTAGCCTCTTTTTCCCTTGGGTTTCCAGAGCCCGAGGGTCATCTTATTTTAAACCCCCCCGGGCCAGTGCTCCTCTGAGTGTTGGTCCAAATAGAGCCACTTGCAGCGCCACCTCGGGGCAACTTGAGGGTTGGTTTTAGTTGTACGTAGTGTTCATCTGACTGTGCCCTGGGAAAGAGATATGTGCAGCTCCTATTGGGATTTGTCGGCACATTCGGGCAGTGTTGCTGGACTTGTTTTAACCTGTCGAAGTGTCTTGAATTACCAAGATACCGAGTCTGATCGAAACGTTTTGGGAGGAGGTCTATTCCTTCGTTGACCATGAGAGCTTGTCATGGGCTAAGTTGGGACTCCCCTGCAGGGATTGAACTTTCGAAAGCCGCGCCCGCGGTTATGGGCAGATGGGAATTTGTTAATGTCCGGTTGTAGATAACTTGAACCTTAATTAATTAAAATGAATCAACCGAGTGTGTTACCGTGATGGCCTCTTCTCGGCGGAGTCCGGGAAGTGTACACGGTGTTGGAGTAATGTTTGCGCAGGTTGCTCTCTAGCTTCTCGCTCGTGCTTTGCCTCCTCTTCTCACTCTATTTTTGCGAATAAGTTAGCCACCACACTTGCTAGTCGCTTGCTACAGCTCCACTCATATTTACCTTGCCTTACCTATAAGCTTAAATAGTCTTGATCGCGAGGGTGCGAGATTGCTGAGTCCCTGTGGCTCACAGATACTATAACTCCAGATGCAGGTCCAGGTGATTCCGCTCCAGGTGACGAGTACGAGCTCAAGTGGGAGTTCGACGAAGACTCTCAGCGATACTATGTTTCCTTTCCCGATGATCAGTAGTGGTGCCTAGTTGGGGTTGATTCGGGGCCTTGTCGCATGTTGGATTCTTTTCTATTTTGGCGCCGTAGTCGGGCCATGAGTGTTTGAATGATGGATGTTATTTATGTACTTTGATGTGACGTGGCGAGTGTAAGCCAACTATGTTATCTCCCCTTTATTATTCATATTACATGGGATGTTGTGAAGATTGCCTAACTTGCGACATATGCCTTCAATGCGATTATGTCTCTAAGTCGTGCCTCGACACGTGGGAGCTATAGTCGCATCGGGGGTGTTACAGTTAAGGCACATGGCATGGGTCCAAGTTATCGACGAAGAATTCTGCTGTGAAGTTATACTCAAGACTTGACCATAATGGTCATAATTTATGTAAGACGGTATGTATGGATGTAAGACTCTTGTTATTCAGCTTCTGTGTGTTCAGTGAGCATTGATCTCTGGGATCACTATACACGTGCATTCGGTGATCACGACTTATGAGTCAGGGTCCCCACAGATGTAGTACAGTAGCTGCCATGTGGGACCCGGCCCCACATGTCATCCGCAGTACAACATCGTACACCGGTGCCTGCCTACTCCGACCGACCATTTCTCGCCCATCACCGACATGTCCCTGCCATCACTGTGCCATGAAGTCGCTGGCTCGCCCACTACGTTGTCTGTAGTCCCTCCTCGCGATGCGGCCATGATGCCAATCATGCGAGTAGGTTGAGCTGCGTCTATGCCTGCAGCGTATGAGGAGGAGGAGGACGAGTGCATGCTCCAGCACGCCAGCGAGGAGGAGCTAGCGGGTAATTGTCATCTCTGCCCACGCGGAGGAGGCCCACATGGTGGCTGTCGCTATGGCAGCCGGTCGCGCCCGTGCCGAGCCCACAACCCGAGTGTCGACGTGGATCCTGCAATCTGAAGGAACAATTTGGGCGAGTTAATGTAACATGGATTGCTAGAAGGACTTCTTCAACCACTGAAAATGATGCACCATACATCTTCTCTCTCAACTATCGAGCCGCCAGCCCGCCCCAGGCCTAACCACATGCCGCCGCCACCCCGCCCTCCCCTAAACTATCTCCTACTGCCATGCTCCACCACCCCACCATCAATATAACCCCAGGCACGATCCATTTTTTTCAGTCGAACTACATCCCACACCCAACACTCATAAGATAGATCATGGGCACCCTGCCACCCTAATATAGATACTGGGGTAGCTTCTCTGCTGTCTTCTTCCTTCGCTCCGGCAAACTTCTTCTTTCACAAATTGACTGACCGGAATAATACTACTAGTACATATTAAGTACAGTAGGAATGCGAAGAAAAGAGTAGTAGTACCAACTACAAGGTGAACTCTAAGACATACTAGTACATACTAAAGAGTTCAAATAACAAGAAAGAACATAACATAGTTCTGCTAGGGGCTAAGCACAACACGCCCCTGAATAAAACTAAGAAATTAGTCCACTTGACACTGTAGTAGAACCAGCATGAGCAAAGTCACTGCCACCTTACTAGGCCTCCTCGTCCACGTCCTTCTTGGAGTCCTCGCCCACGTCTTCGACTTCGTCCTTGTCCCTCTTCCTCTTCGCCGATACTTCTTTGCTTGAACCAGACACTGGGCTCTTATTCATCCAACCCTTGTAGGTATTTAACAAAGCTAACCATCCATTGTTGCGTACACAATGTGATCTTTATCTATTGTCTTCGACTCCCATGCACAATGAAACTCGAACCCAGGTTTCTTCAGCTTACCGTATGAAGGATCAACCATGGCTCCTAACACAGTCAGCATTGAAGGTTGAGAGAAGCACATCAGGCTTTCCTTCTGGAGATCGAAGGGCTGGCCTACAACGAGGCCTATCCAACCCAGGATTTCCTTGTCATTCCTAAAGTATATATTAATGAATTTCACCCTTTTATCCTTGAGGAAGTCCTTCAAATTCTGACACCTAACATCGATATGGAATATGTGGTAGACCAAGCAGACGTTATGTACGCAAAGCTGGATCACGGCGGGCTTCTTCTTCTCTTCCTCCTTTGCAAGCTTCTCCTTTCCCAGGACTGTGATGTACTCAACATCTAGCCCAGCTACCCACTCATCCTTTGAAATTTTGAACATGTGTTGGAAGCGACCAAGGCATGCTTCCACCATCGCAGATCTTCGTGTGTAGATGATGTCAAACTCATCGCCTGTGATGGTTTTATTTACCTTGAACTCACCACCGATCAAGGAGATTTGGGAGGCCATGGATTTTGGAGGAGGGTTAGGAGAAGTGGAACTGCTGTAACTTGAAAGGACAGGATGACTGGGAGCGAAATGTTGTAACTTAAAGATGGGGACGAGTAGGTGCGAAATACTAGCGGTTTTCTGATTATAAAAATGCCGAGTAAGGCATGCGAATGGTGTGGGGTACTAGCTTACCCCATAAGATAAAAGGTTGCATGCTCCCATAGAGTTCTTGAGTACTATGGGGGACCCACTAGATGTTATGTCTACTAGTCGTAGACCAACTAGTAGGATTGACGGTATAGCATCCGCGTGTTCGCACGCATTCCGACATGTGCTTGTAACTTTCACTTAATTGTGTCAAGCGTCGCGCCTCCTACAACCGTCACCTTGCTGCCATGGTCACTATAAATGAGCAACTTCTTTTGGCTACCTCACATCATCGCGAGCATGATACTACTACTTCCATCGTCTAGGTTCATTAGGTTATATGATGTTGCCATGCCCTATATAGTCATCACTTATAGTCACTCATACAACAAGGTTAGCTATTAGGTTGGCCAACTGGAAAAAATCGATGAAATTTCGCTCAGTTTGAGGGGCCTCGAAATATTTGTTTTTCGTCAGAATTATTTTGTTATTTTCAAACTGAATGTAAATCTATAACAAGGCCTCCTTGTAACAACTAAAACTATGTTCTCCTCCTCCTTATTTAATGAGATGAGGCAGAGTTTTGCCTCCGTTTGACACAAAACTGAACGTATAAGAAAATTAAGGAATCGGCTTAAATCGTATTACTTTACTTAGCACAGTGGTAGGGTTTGGTTGTCCTCACTTTAGTGGCTACGGTTCAAATCCCAGTCATACTATTTATTACTGCTAATTATACTGTGCCTCGTTAACCTCAACCGCCTCTCGATTCATTTTTCTCGTTCACCCTGCCAGGAAACCCATTCGCCTCCAAATCTTTTCCTCTCCATGTGTGAAAGAAAAAACAATTTGCATGCCTTACTCTCCTTCTCCCTCCTGCAGTCCCACCTCCTCCCAGTGTGAAAAAAATTTGCATGCATGACTCTCCTCGCTTGCATGCTCGTCCAATCTCCTCCTGCCGAAACACAAAACCGTTCTGATAAGCAATATCTCCACCCATCCCACCATAATTTCCTGCAACAAAAATATGCCTACCTAGCTGTTACGTTAATCATGTAACATATATTATGTAGGTGTGGCATTGCTCGCTATAAATAATGTGCCTCCCACGGCATTTGGAAGAACGCTCATGTTCATCGCCTTTATCTCCACCCCCTCTGTTGGGGATATGACCTCACAATATAACCTGCCCTGAAAGGGCCAAGTTAAGTCATTGGCGACTCTTAGAGTTAGGCCTCAGATGGGCCAGGACGATCAAGATACAAAACCAGAAGGACAACTCACAAGATGGGCCGACTTAGAGACTGAAGCCAGGAGGCGGCAGGCGGCCCGGAGGTGTAAGACGCCATACAATGTCTTGTCATAGAACGCAAGGCGAATTAGAGTTAGGCTCAGTCACGGTTCGAGACCCGACCCGGATTCTTGTAAGCTGGAGCCCTCGACATGTATATAAAGGCGAGTCCCTGGCACAGAATAGGGCCAGTTACAATTATTCGATAGCTAGGTCTAGCAGATCCGCTCCCTTGTAATCGATACTCAAGAAATAAGCAAAAAAGCAAGAGTAGGGTTTTACCTCCAGCACGAGGGGATGAACCTGGGTAAAGCAGTGTCTCTCATCCCGCTCAACCCCAACAAGATAATCACCTAGTTGCGATGGCCTCACGACTAAGTCCTCCCACTAGGACATCTGTCGTGACAAAATCATGATAGTTGGCACCCACCGTCGGGCCTGAGCATGGTGGTTTCAAGTTCTTGAAGAGCTCTTTCCGAGGGAAAGGAATACGCCATTGGCAGGATGACCAATAGTCGCCGAGGCAAGCTCTACATCAATGACGCTGGCTGGGGCCCTGAGGCCCACTCGATCGAGTATAGGTACTGGGTCCCCTTTGGCAGAATACATGTCTTCATCAACAAGATCGGTGGATCTGAGCCTGAGCCGGACGAATGCACCGACATCGTCGAGCCGGCTCGGCGTCCGCAACCTGCCCAGATCCAAGCCGGTCGGAAACACGTCTTCATGGCCTTCGCGCAAGGGGTGGAACTTGCAAAGAATTACGCATCTAGAGGAGAGACTCTCGTCTATTCAGGTGATGAGTCCTTGATTGGAGGGATGGAGTCAATCTACCAACTTCAAAATGGCGGGCTTGGTGTTCCGATGGTGACAGTATTCTGAACCCCTATGAGCCACCGTGCCGAGCCGCCATCTTCATGGTAGTCACGGGGTAGCACGGCGGTTGGAGCAAGAACAACAATGGGCCCCTCAGGGTCTAGCTCAGTCAGGCCTGCAGCTCAAGTCTTATCTGAGTTGATGGATGCTTTGGCAACCTTGATCGGGACTGAGGTCACAACGGAGAACCAAGCGGAGTGTAATACAGAGAGCGCGAAGCTTAGGGAGCATATGACCAAGGCCCAGGAAGATATGAATGTTGAAAACGCCCGGATGGGAACAGTACAGGCTCAGACTAATGCTGAGTCAGAGCGCCTGAAGGCAGAGGCTTGGCATTTAAGTCTGGATCAAAATGCCTCCAATGCAGTCTTCCGGAGGAGGCATCAGTCCCATTTGCCCTTAAATTATGAACCCATGACCTTGTTCAACAAGGCATACTTGGTTTGCCTCCTAGCCTCCACCTCCTCCTAGCGCCGGTGGCTACTCCCTTGCACCAGCGGCCACTCCGGCCCCGGTGGCCACCCCCTCTACTGGTTGCTACTTTGGCTCTAGCAGCCACCCCACCTTCGCTCTACTATCCATCATCATGGGGCCAATGAAGCTCAACTTCGACCGGGTCAAAAATTTGGAAAGTGAGATGAGAAGGAAGTTTGGGCACCCGGTGGTCTTCTCTCCAGGCTTTCGCAAGAGGGAATTCACTTTGGTGGATTCTATTGTTCGTTCAACGTTCAAGCTTGATTACCACACGGTTAGTGTTGCTCTCCAATCTTGCTTTGGTGGATATCCACAAGGCTTCCGTGTTATTTGGTTAGAGGACCACACTTTTCAATTCTCGATTGCTTCCAAACAAGTTGGGTTTGAGATCTATAATGTGTGTCGTGTCCCTGAGATTGATTTTGAGTTCATTTTGAGCCTTTGGTGAGATGGTGACCCTAATTGGCAACATGAAGAAGCCTTGTTTTACAAGGAAGAAGAAAATTCTTGGATCCTATTTGGCCATAATGGTCGTCCGGTGAACCCTGCTGCTGGCGATCACCGTCCCCAGCTGCTCCAGGCTAACGGTGACATCTCAGTCTTCACTAGGCTTTCAATGCCCCATAACTCCCAGAGCAATCCTAGGGTGGCTGTTAATCCTCCTTCAAATGACATGATTACCTCCAATAATTCACCAGCGGGTGAAAATGGTAGCGGGTCACATCATCACAACAAATGTTTTCATGCATGAAACCAGTTGGACCATGTAGCCAAAGTGTGTGATGCGCCGCGCCTCTCTGGGCTTTGGCCTTTCCTACACTTAAAAACCTTTCCTGGGCTACCTGAGATAGCTTGGGCTGATGGGGTGGTGGATGACTGATTCCGTGGGATCAGGCCTGCTCCCCCAGTCAAAGTTGCCTCTTCTTTCAGCTAGCTAATTAAGGACCTATTTACTAATTTTCACCCCGTCCTCTCCCTGTCTCCTTGCCTTCTGCTCTCGTCACTGTTCCTACTGCACAAACAGCTCTGCCTTGCAACTCCACCTCTACTCCACTCATGGCGAACATTCTAATAGATCCCCGGCCCTTCGTGCCACCAGGTTTTCAGATTCAGCACATTGAAGGAAGAAATGATGTGTAGCGCGTGGTGCTTCCTCACCGCGCTCGTCGCCATGAGGACTGGGCTATTGTGACCATCAATCTTCTGCCTGACGAGGTATTTTTCCAAAACATTCCGAAAGTTGTTGAGTAATTCCTAGTATCTGTTCATGCTCAGGTGCATCAGGTTCAAGAGTGTCCGTTTGTTGAAGCTTACATGCGATCTATGAGGGTGAGGGACAAAGATAGACTAATTAGGGACTGTCCGCATGCCTTTGGTGACATTTTCCTTTCGTTTAGCAAACATAATGAAGGGATGAATTGGAGAGACACTTATTTCAATAGGGATCTTTGGTTATTGCTTACTAGTGTGCCATTTGATTTCTGGACCACCAAAGATCTGACACACCTGATTAGCAAGTTTGGGAGATTGATGATGTGGGAAAAATATGAGACAAGGAAAGGAGTTGTTTTGTTCAATGCCAAGGTGACATACCTCATTAGCATCCCCAATAGTCTAAGATGGGGTGAGGGTGAAGATTTTTAGCACGATACCTAGTATTCTACAGTGGAAGTGCTGCTGGAATAGATGCTTGGAGGGGGACCTGCTGATGAGGACCCTTTTCCCCCTCTCGGTGTTGATTCCCACCCCTTGCTTGAGAATGTTGACAATCAACCAGGTTTTGATCCAGAGATCAATCAGGCAGACAATGATATAGAAGATGAGGATGAATGCTATGTTTGGGGCCATTGGGCTATGCCCCAACAGGAGGACCATGAGGTTTTGTAGCCACAATCTAGGAAGAATTTGTTGTAGACAATGAAGAGATAATTGGTAATGGAAACAATTTATCTTCTGTCATCTCTATGTCAAATGGAATTTCTGTGAATAACTTAGAGGACCCAGTGCTTTTTCATGCTCCTGTTCTTTCTTTGCCTGCACCTCAGGCCCCACCATCCCCTATTGGACTTGGGATGGGCCTTTTGAACATCATGAATGCATATCAGGAGGGGGATCATGAACTTGTTGAACAGTTTGTTCCTCAAAACAATGCGGCTGGTGATGTTGCTAAGCTAGAGCAACATACTGTGGGGTAGAGAACCAAATTGACATGTTGAATATTAAGTCTGATTCAAGCAAGGAAAGGGAGGTAGGCAATGTTGTAGCCTCTCATATGCATGTTCCAACTGAAGTTTCTGTTGCTACAGAAGCACAAGACTCGGCTCCTGCAGAAAAAGATGTTGTAGAGAAAGATGAGCAGATCACTCTATCTGATCCTTTACCTATCTCTGAGAAACAAGGTGACAGTAGTCAGCAATCCTATTCAAAATTCCTCAATGAGCATATTTTCAAGAAAGATAATGTGAATAACTTACTTGAATTTAAAAGGATACAATTTTTAGCTCACTCTTCAAATTTGAGAACGGTTACAAAAGAGGAGTTGCTCATATGGAGGGATAATTTTGGTTCAAAACCCACAGCACAAGTTAAGCACACTATTGTTCAGGTACCTGACAGCTGGTTCAATTTCATTGTTCATCTATTAATGTCACCTGACAGATTTGACTGGGTTATGCATATGTGAAAATCTCCTCTGTGGCACTTACTAGCAAAAGTTGATGTCAGCAAGGAGAAATTTAGTTTTTATATTCCTGACAAGTGTTTGGCTGCTCTGGCTCTTTTGTGTAAAGAAACTGTTTGGACTGGAGACCAAGAAAAAGAGAACATGGGAGATGCAGCTAACCAAGAAGTGATGAACCCTGAAACAAATTTGTTGCTGCCTTTTGGCTCTGCCAACACAAGGAAAAGAAGGGGTGGGAAAACACCTCCTCTGGAAACTGAGGTAAGAAGAAGTGAAAGGATGAAGAAATATAATAATGGGTTTAAAATAAATTCTTGCTCCTCCTCCAAATGTTTGCCTTACAATGCTTTGCCACCTATTATTCAGAGAACCATAGTAAAAAATCTCACACAATCTTTTTGCAAGGTGGTTGATGCTGAGATTGAAGAAAAGCTATCAAAAAGGTAGAAGAAAAAGGATAAGGAGGACTTGTTGGTGGTGGCCACTGACAAGGAGAAATATAAGGATACAAATGTTTCCCCATGAAGCACTGCCACTACTACTTGCAAGAAGACCTAGCTATGGATAGGTCTAAGTTTAGAGTTCCTTTGGCTTGTAATAATTATCTTATCAATCATGTAAACCTTGTGGGACAACTTTTGGAGTCTGTTATGTATGAGACAAGCATGTATGACTCCATTAATACTGACACTTCTTCAGTCAATGTTTATACAGGCAAGATGTGGTTCTTGTTTGCTGTCAGTTTCCTACGTTCTGTGATTAAATGAGTAGAAACAGAAATTGGAATAGAGGAATTAATGATCAGAGAAAGTGGGATGCTCTTAAACAAAAAATTGAGGAAAGCTCAGCTTCCATTGTGTGCTTGCAAGAGATCAAGAGATAACATTTTGACCATGCTTACTTAAGAAAATTATGTCCAGCTATATGTAACAAGTTTGCTTTCCTACCTTTAATTGTAGCTTCTGGAGGGCTCCTTGTGCTTTGGAATGGTTCACTTTTTGAGGGAGAGCTTATTTTTAAGAAAAAATTCTCATTGTCCATTCAGTTTAGAAGCAATATTTCCGATCAAAGTTGGGTTTTGACAAATATATATGGCCCATGTGTGCATGAGGATAAGATTGAGTTTATTCATTGGTTTGCAAATATTCACATGCCACCTGAAGTAGACTGTATTATTATGGGGGATTTTATCTTTATTAGAAGCCCCACAGAGAGAAACAGAGCAGGGGGAGATGTCAATGAGATGCTTCTTTTCAACGAGGCCATCGGTAAACTAGGGCTGGTTGAACTTCCACTCAAAGGCAGACAATTTAGTTGGTCAAACATGTATCAAAGCTCTCTTTTGGAAAAGCTTGCCACATCCCTAGTTCTGGTAATACCTAGTGCTAGCATCTGGTGTTGCATCATGTTTACTTTTCATAGAAAGTTGAAATGGGGATGACAGAACCCCCAACACCCCCTGAAACCAACTAGGGTTTACTAAAATTATTTTTAATGAACCTGAAATGCCCTTATAAAATGTTCATCATCTTTTCCTTGGTCTAGAACCTCTGAAAAAATGGGAATACCGTGCGTGAGGGTGAGGTTCTAGACCAAGGCAAAGATGATGAACATTTTATAAGGGTATCAGGTTCATTGAAAATAATTTTAGTAAACCCTAGTTGGTTTCAGGGGGGTGCTGGGGGTTCTGTCATCCCCATTTCAACTTCCTGTGAAAAGTAAACATGATGCAACACCAGATGCTAGCACTAGGTATTACCAGAACTAGGGATGTGACAAAGCTAGACTGGGTTTTTTACATCTGCATCCTAGCTCACTTCTTACCCTGACTCTATTGCTCTACCTCTTGCCAGACTAGTTTCTGACCACCCGGCCTGTATGATCAAAATTGGTACTACCATTCGCAAGTCAAACATTTTCAGGTATGAGAACTATTGTCTTTAGCATAGTTGTTTCAAATAAATGGTGGCAAATGCTTGGAATATTCCTGTTGGTCACTCTGATAAGATGATTACTACAAAGTTTAAAATTTTGAGGAGAGCAATTAAATTGTGGGCTAAACAATTGTTTGGTCTTAGAAAACAAATTGCCACCCTGAATGATTGGATTGGGATCTTTGATTTCTGGGAGGAGTTCAGAGAGTTAAGTATTTGGGAATGGAATTGTAGATCCATCCTTAAGGAGGAGTTACTTGTTGCTATTAAAAACCAAAGGATCTATTGGAAACAAAGAGGGAAAATCAAGGGAGTCAAATTTGGAGATGAAAATACAAAAAAATTCCACACCAAGGCTTCCACTAACCATAGGCACAACCATATTGCTATTCTTAAAAATGATGACCAAGTGGAAATAACTGATCATGATGGAAAGGCTGCAATACTATGGACTACTTTTAAACAAAGATTGGGAATGACAGAAGAGACCACTATGCACTTTGATCTTCAAGACCTATTGCAGCAGAAGCATGACCCTACCATCTTTGTCAACCTGGAAGCCCCTTTCACTGACCAAGAGATTAATGATGTAGTAAAGGAACTGCCCAATGATAAATCTCCTGGCCCTGATGGTTTCAATAATGAATTCAATAGAGCATGCTGGGACATCATTGGTCCTGATGTCAGACAGCTGGTCCATGACTTTCATGCAGGCACCATCAAAATAGAAAGCA
The DNA here is from genome assembly GCF_018294505.1 of Triticum aestivum. Lineage (NCBI taxonomy): Eukaryota > Viridiplantae > Streptophyta > Magnoliopsida > Poales > Poaceae > Triticum > Triticum aestivum. The sequence goes on along the minus strand of NC_057797.1, from coordinate 248,754,224 downwards.
TTAATTCCTCTTATATTACTCTCATCCCAAAGGTGGGGTGGCCCTTATCTCCCAATGATTTCATGCCTATTTCTCTATTGAATAGATGTTTAAAGATCATCACCAAGCTTTTGGCAAACAGACTTCAAAAAATTATTCTGAAGATTGTTCACATTAACCAATATGGTTTTCTGAAAGACAGAGCTAGTCAAAACTGTTTGGGATGGCCACATGAATCCCTCCATTAGTGTTATACGTCTCAAGAACAAGTGGTGGTGCTGAAGTTGGATTTTGAAGAGGCATTTGATAAAATAGAACATCAAGAAATTTTGGAGATTCTTAAGGCCAAAGATTTTGGTAACAAATTGATTCAATGCATGGAAATGATGTTTAAATCTACTTGATCCTCTGTATTATTAAATGGGGTTACATGGAAGATGTTTTATTGCTTGATAGGAGTTAGACAAGGTGATCCCCTATCCCCCCTCCTTTTTGTCTTGGCAGCTGATCCACTTCAGTCCATCCTCAACAAGGCCGTGAGTAGAAATTTGGTCTCTTCACATTTAATAGTAAACAACTGTCTTGATTTCCCTATGGTGCAATATGCATATGACACCTTGGTTATCATGAAGGCAGACCCAGTCCATCTGTTTAATCTTAAGGCTATACTCAATACTTTTTCTGCTGCCACAAGACTCAAAGTGAATTATCTCAAGTCTAATCTAATCCCCATCAATTTATCAAAATAAAGAGCTACCATTATTATTCATACTCTGGGATGCAAAAGAGGTTTCATCCTACTCACTTACATTAGGCACCCACTTGGATTGACTAAACCCTCAGTGGAGCAATGTCTGCCTCTGGTACAAAGAATTGCTACAAAGTTGCTAGGGATGTGAAATTTTATGGCCCAAGCTGGGAGATTGCTTTTGGTTAAATCTATAATGGCATCTCTTCCAATCTTTTTTATGTGTTGCTTGGATATACCAGAGACCATCAAAAAAGAAATTGCTAAATACCTCAGGCATTGTCTCTGGAGAGGATCACACATGGAAGACCATACACCAGCAATGGTTGCTTGGAGTGTGGTTTGAAGACCAAAAAATCAAGGGGGCTCAGGTATTTGTAATCTGAATGTTCAAAACAATGCTCTCCTTCTGGAAAAATTTACACAAATTCTTCAACAAACACAACATCATGGGTTAACTTGATCTGGGAAACTTACTACAGTAATGGCATGCTGCCAGGTCAGACATTGGTAGGATCTTTCTAGTGGAAAGCAATTTTGGAGCTGCTTGATGCATTTAAATCAATGGCCATCTGCAATATTAGGGATGGGAAATCTGCCCTCTTTTGGAATGATCAATGGCAACCCACATGCATGTCTCAAAGCTTCCCCACTTGTTCTCATTCACAAATAATACATATTTATTAGTACAGGAGGCAATCAACCCGGAATATTTGGAAGATCTATTTCACTTAGCCCTATTTGTTCCTTTGAGGAGTTCCAGAAGCTAGAGATCATTTGTGAGGAGGCTAGGTCATCTGAGTACACAGACTGTAATGACACATGGAGCTACATATGGGGGTCCCCTATTTTCTCCTCCTCCAAAACATACAATTGCATGATTGGTGTCAAAATTGTTCCACCACATTTCCAGTGAGTTTGGAACACATCATGTCAACCCAAGCACAAAGGTTTTCATCTGGATGATGCTTCATGGCAGAGTAAACACTAGAAACTTGCTCATAAGAAAGACTTTTTACCTGGACACTTACCTCTGTGTTGTGCTGGGATGTCACTAGGAAGACTGTATTTCACTTGTTCTGGGGTGCCCTTTTTCTATTAATTGGTGGGACGTTGTCTGCCCTAACATAAATGAAGCCATCTCAGTTCTGCAAGCCATTGAGGATTTGAAGCAGTGTTTGGCCATGCCATTTGCTATGGATATTATCATCTTGGCTGTTTGGGCCATCTGGATCACTAGAAATAATTGGATTTTCCAAGAAATACCACCTTGTTTTCAGAGATGGAAAGACACATTTCAGCTAGAGCTTAAGCTGTAGAAGTTCAGGATGAACAAGAAATACTCCACTTTGTATAATGCTTGGTTGGATATAGTCCTGTAATTTTTTCCTTTGCTTTTCTTGTTTTTTACTTTAGTAGTTAGTTCTTTCTTCTCTTTTCTGTTTTCTCTTTTATTTTCTCTTTCTTTTCTTTTCTTCTTTGTGCTGGCTTATATCAAGCCAATAAGACTCTTTGCCCTTTGTGGATTATATTTATAAACATTGTAGTGGGGTTTTGCCCTACTTTCTACAGTCAAAAAAATTGTTCAACACACCAGGGGCAGGGCCGAGCACTCCAGGAGAACCGGATTATACCCTCGTCAACCGCGGAGGCGCCCAGGAATATGGCGACAGCTGAGCCGCATCCGCTAGAGCTGACCTGCAGGAGCCAGACCACGCCTCACCCTTTCGCAACACCGCCAGGTTACTTTTCTAACCTGGTGGATCACATGGTAGCGGCGGCCACACCCGTCTCAACGCGCTCCCTATTATTGGTGAGTCACATATTAAAGTGGAAGCACGGAACGCAGTTGAGTTTCTTCAAACGGTGATTGCATAGCCAGAGAAGTATTCATACAGTCAGGATCATGCGCACTCAACTCCCCTCCCGATTCGTAGTTACAGTCAGCATGTTGAGCCGCCTGCGGTCTCCAGCAGTGAGTGACGTTGTAACACAACCCCCAATCTATAGATGGATGCTCATGCAATTGTGAACGAAGCAAGAGCCAGCCATGAGGAGGAGGTGGCTAACCAGGGGGCTTATCAGCCGCCCCTATGATTCCTACAACCTCAGTAGGTGCAGGGACGAGTACCAGAACCCTTGGAGTCCCGTGCTTAGTACCAGCATTGCGAAATGAGCGCTTACCCAAGGATTTTAAAGGCCCTCGCATGGTGCCCAATTACACAGTGAATCTCCCTCTGAGGGCTTGGATTGAAAGTTACGAGTTGGCCATGCAGATGTTGGGCGTTAATGAAGCAGTATGTGCCAAGTATTTTTACTACGATGTTAGAGGGGGCAGCTCGCACATGGCTGAAGGGTCTGCCCCCAACTCCATCAATACCTGGATGGATCTAAAAGAACGTTTTATCAAGAACTTCCAAGGCATGTGCAAGCAATCGATGACAATTGTGGATTTATAGCACTATGTACAACACGAAGATGAGTCGGCCCATCATTGGGTCTGCCGGGTTGCGACCATCATTCATTCTTCGGATAGCATTGGGGCAGCTCAGGATGTGTTGCTTTTGGAGAAGAGATGTCACTTTCAACAGTTTGTGCGGAAACTTGGGAGGCATAAACGCAAGTGCTTAGATATGGGTAAGCTCATGGATGTACTAACCAGATATTCTGACTCTGATGGTACAAAGGATCAGGGTTCTAATGATGATAAATCCGGCAAGGGCAAGAAAAACAACAGTGGTAAAGACCAGGAGCAGAACACATCCGGCCATAATGGTAACCATAATGGCCAAGGTAACGGGGGGAAGCGTAAATATCATGATGGCGGGTCAGACTTTTTGGTTAACACCAATGCTGGACCTAAGAATCAGAGTCGTAATGGTAATGGCAAACCACCTTTCAATGATGGGAGGTCGTAGAATCTTGAGGAAATGTTCAATGGCCCTTGTCCAATGCATAGTTATCCTAACAAGCCATGTCATCAAGCCTGGAAGTACTGTTATATCATGCAGGAGTTTAAAAACTAGAAGTTCCAACAGCATCATGGCAATAGTAATGGGCCGCCTGGCGGTTCAGGCCCCGAGTCTCTGGGCTCCGGCTTTGGCGGTGGCGGCTCAAATTCTGGCTATCAGGGTCGGGTAACCATGGTGATCATAACTAGCAATCTAGTCAAGGTCATCAATAGTATAATAACAAAACCGGGTATCAAAGTAATCCTAAGCAACTTAACAGCGGCCAATATCATGTCTTCACTACAAATACTTGCAAACGCTACCGGAAGGTACAGAAGAGAGCAGTCAACACGGTTGAGCCGGCAGTGCCTCAGTATTTGAGGTGGTCAGAGCAGGCGATCACGTGGACCTGGGCAGATCACCTGCCTTGGGTTTATGATTCGAGTCATCTGGACCAAGTGGTAGCCCCTCAAGTGAGTGGTAAAAATTTACAAAGGTACTTATGGATGGTGGTAGCAACATTAACATATTGTACTATGATACTTTACGTCGAACGAGTCTAACCGACAAGGACCTCAAGCCATCCTCCATAGTGTTTCATGGAGTGGTGCCTGGCAAGTCGGCTTATCTGTTGGCAAGATATCACCAGAAGTGGCTTTTGGTGATGAGTACAATTATAGAGTAGAGACACTTTGGTTTGAGGTGGTCAATATCAAGAGTCCATATCATGCCCTGTTTGGACTGCCGACTTATGCTAAATTCATGGATCGCCCTTGTTATGTTTATTTGCAGCTTAAGATGCGAGGGCCGCAAGGGACGATCATTGTCCATGGAAATCGCAAACTCGCCCTAGAGTGCAAGGAAGAAGATGCGGCTTACGTAGAGTTGGCCTATGCTACGGAGGAACTCAATGATTATAAAGATAATGTTGACCCGGCTGATATGACCCCTCTAAAGAAGCCCACCACTTAGAAGGACCCTTTGCTCAAGTTTAAGTCGGTGAAGGACACACAACAAGTTGATTTTGTCCTTGGTGATTCTTCTCAGTAGTCCACCACTGGGACATGGATGGATCCTAAATAGGAAAGCGCGCTCATCGAATTCACCCATGAGAATCGGGACATCTTTCCATGGAAACCCTCCGACATGCCAGGTGTACCAAGAGAATTCACTGAGCATCGTCTTAATGTGGATAATAAGATGAAACCTGTTCGACAGTTCCTCCATCATTTTAACGAGGAGAGGCACAAGGATATTGGAGAAGAAGTGGCCCGGCTCCTAGCTGCCGGATTCATCATTCAAGTTTTTCACCCTCAGTGGCTGGCTAACCCTATGCTTGTGCTTAAGAAGAATGACACTTGGCGTATGTGTGAGGATTACATAGATCTAAACAAGGCTTGCCCAACTAATCCTTTTGCTCTACACCATATTGACCAGATTCTAGATGCCACGACGTGTTGCGAGAGTTTTTGTTTTCTGGATGCTTATTCTAGTTATCATCAGATCAAGATGGCAGTGGAAGACCAGGAAAAGGCAGCCTTCATCACCCCTTTGGGGCTTTCTATGATGTGTCTATGCCTTTTGGGCTCAAGAGTGCTCAGGCGACTTACCAGCGTTGTGTTTACAATTGCTTTCATAAGCAGATTGGACGCAACGTTCATGCTTATGTGGATGACATTGTGGTTAAGTCAAGGAAGAAAGAAACCTTGCTTGATGATCTGAAGGAGACCTTTGACAATCTCTGGGTGTACAATATGATGCTTAACCCGGTCAAGCGTGTTTCTGGTGTGTTAGCTGGCAAGTTACTAGGTGTTCTATTCTCAGAACGGGTCATTGAGGCTAACCCGGAAAAGATTGAGGCTATTACCTCTCTTTCTAAACCAGCGTGTATCAATGACGTTCAATGCTTGGCGGGGCGTATTGCCACCCTGAGCCGGTTTATAAGACAACTTGGTGAGAAGGCGATTCCCTTGTACCAGATGATGAAGAAGACTGATCACTTCGTCTGGAGCAATGCTGCTAATGAAGCGTTTAAGGCGCTTCAGAAACAGTTGGCTGAGCCACCCATCTTAGCTGCCCCAATATACAAAGAGCCGTTGCTCCTATACGTGGCGGCTAATAATAAAGCCGTCGGTGTGGCAGTTGTCGTGGAGCGCAAGGAGGCAGGCAAAGAGTCTAGTCGAACAGCCGACTTATTATGTGAGTGAAGTCCTCATGGAGTCCAATTAAAGATACCCACATTGGCAGAAGGTGGTGCTTTGTGTCGGATTTCGGGTTCCGGCAGACCCTTGAGGTTCGAACACTAGGGTGCGCGCGGAGATTTCGCCTCCTACCTACCTGCTCCCCTCCGCCTCCCTAAGAACTAAGCAATGGAAAGAACAACACGAATGACACAGGGTTTATACTGGTTCGGGCCACCATTGTGGTGTAATACCCTACTCCAGTGTGGTGGTGGATTGCCTCTTGGGCCGATGATGATGAACAATACAAGGAAGAACATCCTCGCAAGGGTCTGCTCTTAGCTGGGGCGATGAATTGCTAGGAGGAGTTCAGTCACCCTTCTCTCTCTCTTTCTTTCCCTTTCTCGTCCTTTTCCTCTTTCCCCCCTTCGTCCTCCGTCCTTCATTCCTCTCTCTTTTTTTCCCTTTCTGTGGGTGGTTGGTCCTATTTATAGAGGCCCTGGTCCTCTTCCCAAATATCGAGCGGGAAGGGAGCCAACAATGATGGGCTAATTTGAAGGGGGACAACTAGTACCAGCTATCCTGACAAAAGTAGTCTTCGCCTGCACAAGGCTCTGGTGGTGACGCCGTCTTGGGCTCCACAATGACCTCCATCTTGCAGTCCTCCTGGTCTTGGTCTTGTTGCACCGAAATGGCAACCTTTTCCTGATGCCTCGGTACTCCACGGCTGCGCTTGCTCCCTTTGCATCAAAGAGGAAAGGAGGACGCTACGCGGGCTGGCGCCCGCCTGGCGCCTTTGGTCGTCATGGCTTGCGTCACGGGCACCTCGTGAGGTACCCCGCCTTGATCTCTCCGCCTCCTCGCGAGCCAGCCTGATGAGGCTGTGCCTGAGGAAGCTTCGCATTGTCCGCCCCGCGAGGCTCGGCCCTTCGCGAGGGTCTTGGGTCTGTGTTGGTGAAGATGGGCCGTGATGGGCCCCCCTTTGAGCCACGCCACAGGCCGCAGGCAGGCAAGTATGGGGACCCCCGTTCCCAGAACGCCGACAGTAGCCCCCGGGCCCAAGGCGCGCCCGGACTTGGCCATGCAGGGAGGCGGAAGGGCAAGAGCGAAGCGCCGCGGGCCCTAACAGCCTGCGGCCTTGGGCGCCGCGTCGCGGTTGATTGGATGTGGGTGTCTCCACTTCCCCATGGCGCCTCGGCAACTACACAGATTGGACAAGTCCCTGCATGCAAAGCGGGTCATGATTACCTGCGATCGTGGAGGTCGACGGTTGGCCTTCGCTGGCCATAAGTACGGAACAACGCGCACCCTTCCAGTTCATCCCCCCTTGCTTCTCCTTCTTCTTCATGGCCCAGTCGAGGAGGTTCTCGGCCGCAGAGAAGGGGAAGGCTCACTAGGTTGAGCCTGCCTATCCCCCGCCCAAGCACGGCCAAGGGCGCCCTCGCAAACATCCTGTGGCCACCATGGCAACTCCCCGCGGCCATGGAGACGATTTCCAGCGCGGCGACGGGCGGATCGCCGCGGCCGGGGGGCGCGCTTCGGTCGCGTGTCCCCCTAGGCTGCGCTTTCGCGCTACGGAGGTGCTACCGGAGTTCGTCATGTGGTCGGCGGAGCCGACTAGCACCCGGCTTCCGCTTCCTCGCTTCCTCCTCAGCGAGCTCCCGGCCGGTGCTCCGGGCGGCCTCTGGCTTCAGGCCGACGACTGCTGCAGCCGGGCCTCATGGGCTTCACTGGAGGTCTCCGCAGCCGGGAGCCTGGCCCTGGCCCGCGGTTGGCAGACGTTTGCCCGCGCGCGTGTCCTGAGTCATCGTTGCACCCTGCACTTCAAGTTTGATGGTGATGCCACCCTCTACATGAGGGTGTTTGGGGAAGATGGTCACCGCGCAGGGTGCTGCCCCGAGGACGACGACCGCGGCCGGGAGCCTAGCTCCAGCGACGATGGAGAAGACAGCACTCGCGTGACTGGCGGCGCTCGGGGTTCCCCAAGCTTCTCCGGTTCTTCTTCAGGCAGCGACTCTTCCAGCGGTGGCCGCGGTCAGCCTCCACGCCATCGCATCTGCTTGGGGGGTGGTAGCGTGTCCGCTCGCCATCGTGCCTCGGTGAAGCATGAGAGGGAGTCTTCCTAAGCCCCGGAGGCAGCTCGAGTCTTCCCCGCAGGCCGGTGTGAGGCGAGCTGCGCCTGATCTGTTCTTTCTTTTCCTTTTTTCCTGCGTAAAAAAGACAGTAGTGTGGAGCCCCGCGGGGGCGTGTTTGGGTTATTGCTGTTAATCATCGTTTTGCTTCCGTTATCGTGCCTTTCGGCAACGTGCCCGCGTGTGGATAGTTCCCAGCCCCAGCCGTGGGGGGGCGACAGACCCATGCCCTGTGTTCGTGTCGCAATACCCGTGGGGCACGGACTGGAGGGGTGCTCCTGTAATGGACCCAGGTCGCGAACCCTTTGAACGACTAGGACGGGAACACTCGCGAGGGCGCTCGGCAGCTCCCCCCCTCGCGAGGCCTTGCATAAGAGAAATCGAGGCAGGAGAGTGAAAAGTCGAAGAACCACAAGCCAAAGACGGCAACAACTTCAATAAAACTTCGAATGAGAAGGAACAAGCCAACTGCGGAAAGCAAATGAAAAGCCGCGTCTGGCACCTAATCTAGTCTTCGACGTCTTCTCACCAACGCGGAGCTAAGTGCTGCCACTGGGCGTGGGAGGGAGCCCCAGGGCCTGAGGCCGGCGCTCCTGAGACTCCGGGGTGTGTACAGCCCCAACTCATTATTACGTGAGAGTGTCACGGGCGGCGAGCTTCACAGGCGTTGGCCTTCTTCACATGCTCCGGGCCTTTTCCAAAACGCGACAGCTTCACAGGCATTCGCCTTCTTCACAGGCTCTGGGCCTTTTCCAAAACGCAATAGCTTCACAGGCATTCGCCTTTTTCACAGGCTCTGGGCCTTTTCGAAAATGCGACAGCTTCACAGGCATTCACCTTCTTCACAGGATCTGGGCCTTTTCCAAAACGCGACAGCTTCATAGGCATTCGCGTTCTTCACAGGCTCTGGGCCTTTTCCAAAACACGACAGCTTCACATTTGGTTAGATGCCGGTGCTCTACGTCCTCGGGTCCCGGCCCTCGAGCTGGTCTCAGCCGTTGCTGGTATGCCAGGTCGCGATGCCGTGGACAAGGCCAGAGGGTGAGGGCTGGAGAGCCAGTAAGAGCCCTGAGTCGCGATGCTCAGGTACCCCCCCTTTAACGTGCAAGCAGTCGGCATGGAGAAGAAGAGGTGCCGTGGGCCGGCATAAAATAATCAAGCATGGCGGGTATGACACATAACTGGAAATAACTGCAAATGACATACACGCCACTGGGTCTGGCCCGAGCGACTTGGGGATCATGCAGCCCGAGGGGCGCCCCCAACAAGGTAGGCTAACAACATGAAATAAAAGAGATACATTCCGCAGGGACGGACCCACGCGGCCTGGGAATAATGCAGACCTGGGGGGCGCTCCCAGCTGGAAGTGAAACTTGGAAGATGTCACCTGATGATGTTGAGGACGAAGGGGTGTTGGTGTAGCAGACTCGGTGGGCTGTGAAAGCCGATCCTCACGAGCCCCCAGGCCCAGGGGCCTAAGGAGGCTCCAGGGGCGCTGGTGGTTCCCTGCGGGCCATCTCCATCTCCGCCAGGGCTGCGGAACGCCTGGCCTCTTGTGCCTCCATGATGCCCATCATGAGGCGCTGGTACGTGACAGCCGCGTTCGGCGAGCCATAAGGCATGCGAACGCAGCTGTGGGGTGGACCTCCGCAGCGCCCCACTTGCAAGGGCCAAAGGCGCTCCAGAGAGGCGACTTGATTGAGCCCTGGTATGTCAATGCAGACACGCAGCCCATCATCCTCGCCTGGATGGGGAGCCACTGCTGGTAGACGGCGGCCGCCTTTCATGACCCTTGACTCCTGTAGCTCCTGAATGGCCTTGCTGACGAACACCTGAGGGTCTGGCTCTCCTTGCCTTACTCCTTCTTGAGGGAAACGTGCTTCGAAGTATGCCTCCATGTGGTGCCCAAGCACCTCCCTCGTGACCCTAGCCAGGTCGGTGGCCCTCCAGGGGAGAGCCCCCGAGCCCTGCCTGAGGAGGGCGCCGGGCGCGCTTTCCTATGTGACGGAAGGAGGCCCTCCTGGGCAGGCATGGGCCCAGAGGGGCCTGCCTCCTGAGGGGCCGGGCCAGACAATGTTTTCTTCTTCTTGGGGGCGGTCTCGGGAAGCCTCCTGCTTCCGCGATCCGGGTCTTCCAGTGACGCGGCCTAAAAGGCTCGTTCCAGGGAACACACCGCGTCCTTCTCTTCACAGGGCACCGTGATGACTTCGCCACTTCCTGGCATCTTGAGGACGTTGTAGCTGTGGTGAGTTACGACCATGAACTTGGCCAGCGCCGGGTACCCAAGTATGGTGTTGTACGGCAGGCGAATGTGAGCGACGTCGAAGTCGATGTGCTCGGTGCAGTAGTTGTCGCGTGCCCCGAAGGTGACAGGGAGGCGGACCTGCCCAATCGGGACCGTGGAGCCGTCGGTGATTCCGGAGAAGGGCTTGGTTGGCTGAAGCTGGTTGTAGGGCACTTGGAGATTGTTGAATGTTTCCACGGACAGGACGTTGAGCCCTGCCCCGTCATCGATGAGGGTCCTGGTGACCACCACATTGCTGATGATCGGGGAACAAAGCATCGGGAGGACTCCGGCTGTAGCCGCACACTTGAACTGATCTGCTGAGCTGAACGTGATGGCGCATGCCGACCACCTGAGAGGGCGCGTGGCTTCAATCCTGGGGAGGACTGCATTCACTTCGCGGGCGAACTGCTTGAAGATGCATTGAGAGGCCGGGGCCTGAGCCCCGCCCAGGATGCAGGCGATCGCACGCGGCTCCTGGAAGCCCCCAGCCCCCTCGTCTTGGTGGCGGTCCTCATTTCTCCTTGGCTGCGGCGGCAGCGGAGGGAGGCCTGCGTTGCCATGTGGGCGATCCTCGCGAGGCTGATCCCTCCAGTCTCCCTCGCGAGGCGGGTCTTGCCAGCGATCCTCGCAAGGTTGATCGCGCCACCCTTGGCGCGGGCCACGGTCTTCCCAGCGTCCTGTGTTCCTTCCTCCTCCTCGACCGTAGCCCCGGTCACCACGGTCGGGGCGACGGCCGATCCTTCCTTCTCACACGGCTTGGAGCTCTTGACATTCGTTGGTGTTGTGGGTGTGGAGGTCGTGGTACACACAGTACCGGCTGCCTTCGGAAGGTTCGGGCTGATCTCTTCCCTGCTTGGTGTCTGGTTCTGCCGCTAGCACGACAACCCCCTTGCGCTTCACGTCCTTGGCCTTGGGCTTCTTCTCTTCTGGGTCTGCGGCAGGCAGCTCGAGGAGGGAGAGACGCCCTTCCTCAGCCCTGGCGCACTTGGTCGCCCAGTTGAACATCTCCAAGGAAGTGCACAGGTCTTCATGCATCGCCAGCTCCTCCTTCATCTTGACGTCGTGCACGCCATCGGAAAAGGCTGAGATGATGGCCTCCTCAGTCACCTTGGGAATCTTGAGGCATGCCTTGTTGAAGCGCTGGATGTACTTCTGCAGGGTCTCCCCGGGTTATTGCTTGATGCGGCGCATGTCGCTCACAGCGGGTGGCCGGTCGCGAGTACCTTGGAAGTTGGCGATGAAGCGGGTGCGCATCTCGTCCCAGGAGGAGATCGTGCCTGGAGCCAGGTTCAGGAGCCAGGTGCGGGCCCCGTCCTTGAGCGCCATGGGAAACCAGTTCGCCATGACCTTCTTGTCTCCGTTGGCAGCTTCGATGCCCAGCTCGTAGAGCTGGAGGAACTCCGCAGGGTCAGCCGTGCCGTCGTAACGAGGAGGCAGGTCCGACTTGAACTTGTCGGGCCACACGACGCTGCGTAGCTCGATGGTGAAGGCATGGCAGCCTGCTGTGGCCATGGGAGGCCTTGGGTGACGGAGAGCTTGGTCTTGCATGTCCCCACGCGCTGCGGCTGGGTCTTGACATGTGGGAGCAGGAGCATGGTCGCGATGTGCTGGAGCAGGGAGCGCCCGGGCAGCTTCTTGCGGGAGAGGGACTTCTTGGCAGCTCTGCTCTTGCCGCGCTGGCACCTGACGGAGCGGGTTCCGCCCAGGGGCCGTGCGGCTTGGAGCCATGGCGCCTTCTTGTGGAGGAGGCGGCCGGGGCGCCGCCGGAGCTTCGTCGCCCGCGCGGGGCAGGGTGCGGTGCACCGGAGCGGATGGCACAGGAGAGCCCCGTGCGGCACGAACGAGCTCGGCGACGCGGTCGAGCCATTCTTTGTAGACGTCATCGATGGGACGGTAGCGCAGGAGCTCGTTTGCCGCGATGAGCGTAGCTCGAGCCTCCATGGGTGCGCGGAGTGCGCGGGACGAAGAACCAGCTGGGGTGAGCGAGGGAGTAGCGGTGCGGCCGTCTTGCCGCACGGACGGATGCTGGGACGATGCTTGCTGCTCGTCCCACGCCGGGCCAGTGGCGACGTTGATAGTAGGTGACGAGGAACAGCGAGGACGCCCGCCGACAGGAGCCGTCTGGGAGACACGGGAAGCGAGAGCGGCCCGGCGCTCGGCGCGGGCCCGACGAGCGTCAGACATGGGCGCGATGGTCGGAGGAGAACGGGGTGGTGGAAGACGAATTCCGGCGCACCCCTACCTGGCGCGCCAAATGTCGGATTTTGGGTTCCGGCAGACCCTTGAGGTTCGAACACTGGGGTGCGCGCGGAGATTTCGCCTCCTACCTACCTGCTCCCCTCCGCCTCCCTAAGAACTAAGCAATGGAAAGAACAACACAAATGACATAGGGTTTATACTGGTTCGGGCCACCGTTGTGGTGTAATACCCTACTCCAGTGTGGTGGTGGATTGCCTCTTGGGCCGATGATGATGAACAATACAAGGAAGAACAGCCTCGCGAGGGTCTGCTCTTGGCTGGGGTGATGAACTGCTGGGAGGAGTTCAGTCACCCTTCTCTCTCTCTTTCTTTCCCTTTCTCGTCCTTTTCATCTCCCCCCCCCTTCGTCCTCCGTCCTTCGTTCCTCTCTCTTTTTTTCCCTTTCTGTGGGTGGTTGGTCCTATTTATAGAGGCCCTGGTCCTCTTCCCAAATATCGAGCGGGAAGGGAGCCAACAATGGCGGGCTAATTTGAAGGGGGGCAACTAGTACCAGCTATCCTGACAAAAGTAGTCTTCGCCTGCACAAAGCTCTGGTGGTGACGCCGTCTTGGGTTCCACAATGACCTCCATCTTGCAGTCCTCCTGGTCTTGGTCTTGTTGCACCGAAATGGCAACCTTTGCCTGATGCCTCGGTACTCCATGGATGCGCTTGCTCCCTTTGCATCAAAGAGGAAAGGAGGACGCTGCGCGGGCTGGTGCCCGCCTGGCGCCTTTGGTTGTCATGGCTTGCGTCACGGGCACCTCGTGAGGTACGCCGACTTGATCTCTCCGCCTCCTCGCGAGCCAGCCTGATGAGGCCGTGCCTGAGGAAGCTCCGCGTCGTCTGCCCCGTGAGGCTCGGCCCCTCGCGAGGGTCTTGGGTCTGTGTTGGTGAAGATGGGCCGTGCTGGGCCCCCCTTTGAGCCACGCCGCAGGCCGCAGGCAGGCAAGTCTGGGGACCCCTGTTCCCAGAACGCCGACACTTTGAGTGTTCATGGTCGGCCGCAAACTTAAGTATTATTTCCTCGGACATCCAATTATGGTGGCCAGTTCTTCTCCACTTGGTGACATAATTCAAAACAGAGAAGCTACAAGCTGGGTTGCTAAGTGGGCAATTGAGCTTGGGCCGCATCATTTGAAATATGTACCGAGAACAGTCATTAAGTCTCAAGCTTTGGTGGATTTTATAAATGATTGGACAGAGCTGCAAACACCTGAGGAGAAGCCCGACAATACATATTGGACCATACACTTTGATGGGTCCAAGCAATTGGAAGGCTCAGAGGCTGGAGTTATTTTAGAATCTCCATGAGGTGACAAGTTTCTTGCATCTTAAGGATCATGTTTCCTTGTACTAAGCATGCATCTGAGTATGAAGCTTTACTCCATGGACTTCGAATGGCTAAGAGATGAATCTAGACAGGGTTAGATGTCTGGGCGACTTATGGCGGCTTGGTGACACTACAAGTTTCTGGAAAGTGGGATTCTAAAGACCAGGTTATGGCGGCTTATTGTCGCGCAATGAATAATATTGCTGGTCAATTTAAAGGTTATCCGTTGGATCACATAGACCACCGGAAAAACGAGGCGGCTGATGCATTGTCTCGACATGGGTCACAACATAAGCTAGTTCCCCCAATGTGTTCCTTGATGTGCTACACAATCCTTCTATTAAATTGCCTTCATATGAAGATCTTGCCATAGCTAATCCGGAGGGACAGTTGGTGGCGGCTTTACGCGCTATTCCTCATTGGACGGTGCCCTATCTGGCTTACCTGACTCGGGGGTGAATTGCTCGAGGATGAAAATCTAGCGGCATAGATCACAAGGCGATTTAAATCCTTGACTATTGTCAATGTTGAGTTACACAGATGTAGTGTGATCGACGTGTTCCAATGCTGTGTTTCCCCTGAAGAAGTTCATGAAATCCTACAAGAAATTCATGCAGGTGCTTGTGGTCATCATGCCGGATCACGATCTTTTGTGGCTAAGGCTTTTCATCATGGGTTTTTCTAGTTGACTGCTCATGCTGATGTAGAGGATAATTGTTAGCAAGTTTGATGGATGCCAAAAATTTGAAAGGCAAGATCATGCGCCGGCTCAGGATTTGTGGATGATCCCTATCACTTGGCCCTTTGCGGTCTGGGGGCTTGATATGGCCGGGTCATTCAAGAGGTCTAACGAAAAGAAGACTCACATTTGGTGGCAGTTGATAAATTTACTAAGTGGATTGAAGTAGAGCTAGTTAACAATTGTGAAGCAGCAACTGCTGTTCATGTGGCACCCCGATCAGCATGGAGCAGGGGCCTTTGCACGTCAGCCCAGGATAACACCTGACGCATGACATGTACATGATACAACATTCCAGGTACAAGAATATTCATCAAATACATGTATAAAGTATTACATCATTGATGAACACAATCATCTAGCATAGATCAAGTAGGTAACACATTGACTCTGGCTGGGCTCCACAACTCACGGGACTGTCAAGGTTACGGCCTAGCGCGATGAATCTCTCCTGCAATCTGGCCACGTGCAAGGCCAGGTGAGAACTTTGAATGTACTCGCAAGACAACCAAATACATAACATCCAAACAAATAGATGACAAAGCAAGAACCAAGCGCATGCAACAATCTACATCATAACAGAAACTAAGCATGGCATGATCTTAACAAGGGACATAGATCAAACTAAGCATGGACAACATCATAGAATCTGCTAGCATGGCAATAACATGACATATCAAAACATATATCTAACATGGCAAAGAAATAGATGTATCTTGAAGACATGGATTCATGCATGAACTATGCTGAAAATAAACTACTAGTTACCTCTCATGAAGACATATTGTATTAACTTTATGCAACAATCTCTTACTCTGCCACGGCTCCTCTGAGCAAACTCATGACTCATCGAGATCTCATCTCGTGATCATATCCAAAACAAGTCAACTCATGACTCACTGAGATCTCATCTCGTGATCATATCAGAACATCACCGTGACTTCTCACGACTATCTCATAGTCCAAGTCACTGCATTCTTTATAGCACATTATTTATCACATTAGTTATTTCAGGTTTATCCTCCATTTCAACCAAGACCTGATAGTGTGACCTACTACGAACTGTGCCCATGACCGAGGACACAGCTATCGATAGATTTAACACGCACTCTGCAGAGGTTAGCACACTTTACCCACACCACGAAACCCGTGGCCTTGCACTCCCATTCAGGTGGACCAATGGCATTCCAACGAAACCGATCCATTGCCCATGACACTCTCCCGACCACTCCAACCAACTCCCCTTTGGGCTAAGTCCTGGGTGGCACCGATCTGAACCCATGACATCCAACTGCCACCATCGTGGCAAAACATAAACGGTCCCAAATGGGGACATGAGCTCAAAACCAAACATGGGCACACAAGGCTTATGTCCGTCTACCTGATCAGGGTAGCGCGCGCCCATAACCTTCCCTCTTTGGAGGCACCAACGAGAGGCATGTCAATAGATTGCATTAAAGCCCTCCCATAAAGGCAAGTGTGGCTGCACTGGAGAAATTGGATTTGGTGGAATTATGACTCGATACCATCGATGACGGAGGAGGTTTGTTATTATTAAGTCATATTATTATCTTCTCCATCATCATGAGCATATTTAACATGAATGCAACAATGAGCATGCAACATACAAATGCATCAACAAAATACCAAGCTTCTCAAGTGAATAGTTATAGCATATGGGACAAGGCGAAACAAAGCAATAGCATATCAACAATGTAACAAAATTATCATAACATCGATACTACATGCATGGAACTAAACCACAACAGAGGCATGATATTATCAATAAGTATATCCTAGCTAGCATGGCAAAATATATCATGAAAGCACAAGCATGCATGGCAAGCACTACAAACATATAGCATAACGAAATAAATGCAGATGAAACTGATCAGAAACTACTGCAACTACACACACGCAGGTTGCAAGCAAAGTCAACATGCAAGTTCGGGGCTCATGATAAGAAGCCGACTTGCCTGTGGGTAGAGGAATACTTCGGGAAGAAGTACGATCACCTCATGGAAGAATTGCCAAAGAAGGGTTCTGTCTCATAGGGGCTAGATATAGGGCAGGTGCAAAATGGGTATTTTCAGGATGTGAAAACATCAAGAAAGTGGTACCCTCGGAAAGAGCTCGATGAATAGAGAACGTGAGCGCTAGAATCACCTCAATCGGAGTTACAGTTGAAAAGCTTTGACCGACAAGGCGCGCTCTGGCCTCCTCCAAGATGCCAGCTCATGTCTATCATGAAGTCCTTCCAATATGGGTCCAAACCGCGGTGATCAAATGAGCTGTGGCACAGAGAGCAGAGGGAAACAAGCTTCACAAGTTTGTTGTATCAAACTTGACCACACTTTTATGATTAACTTAGTGAGGTTAATAGGGAAACTTGATGTCAGGAGGGTTTAGGATAGTAAGGACTACAGTCCTGCTAAGTTTGAGCTGGTTTGGACAAGTATTTAACATAGTTGCAGTGCAACTTCTAAATCTGGTCTAGAAACAAAATTATGAAGGATTACTCACTAGGAGTGATTACTTGGGCTGGAAATGAACATGGCAGGACGATTTGGACATCTGAGAGTGCCATAAAAATTTCATGCCATTTGGCCAAGCCAAAATGGTACTTCCTTCATACAACACCTCTCTGGATAGAATCTTGGGAAAAATCCTGAGGGAAAATGGCTTGATGAAATGAGCCAAAGTCTTGTGGATTTAGGTTATATAGATAGGAGAAGGATTTGGAAAAAAATTCAGCCATAATGGAGCAAGATAAAGTATACTTGCTTCACAAATTGAAAATTTGGACAGAAACAAAGAATTGATCCTAGGCTCACATAGATCAATGTACTGGGATGAAACTTGGAGAAGGGTGATGATATGATCATTAGAGACTGCTGGAAAAGTTTCAGCTCATTTTGATAATCTGTGGAGGTACTTCCTTCATAGACAAGCAATCAATAGAAACTTAGATAATTCACTTGGGACAATTGGGTGCATGGATTAACCTGATTTTTGGTATCCAGGGGTGATTTATCAATGTTAATCACCCTACAAAATTTCAACTCAAATGGATCAACGGTTCAAGCACTTCCTTTGCAAAAATTTCAGACTGGGCAGAAACTTGCATCGGATCATGTGCTCAAATTATGAGAGTTGAAGCATGGACTTGGATGGAAACGGTGAAGATACAACACTTACAAGCTACACAAATTATTTGGGAATTTTCCTTGCCATAAAGCTGGTAGCTCCTTTGAAAAGTGGCAGAAATGGATTATTGGCTTAAAATAGGAAAAGGCAATTTTCCTTATTTTATTATGTCCATTTTTTTGCCAAAGCTAGGATTATGCACAAATATAATCTCCACTAATTTTCATGAATTTTGGAGATGGCTAGCTATGCCTTTGGATTTTATTCCTCAAAAAGTCAAAAGAAGGAATACATCCCAAATGGAAAATATTGCTTAGGACTTAGCAATATTTTAGCATATCCAAGGTTTAGAGGTGTAGGAGGATCTCTGAGAAGTTTTGGAAGATCAACAAATCAAGGGAAATGATGGCTCCTTTGTAATCACAGAGGACATATCCAAATTCCAAAATTTGGAATTTGAAGAGGGAGTTTGAGATGGAGCAAATGAGGTCTTGCCCACTACCAAATACATGGGCAAGGTTTTGAAAAGGTTGGAAATGACAAGAATTATCAGAGTCATCCAGCAAACTCAAGAGAAAGATTTGTATAATGATTGGCAGGAAGAAATAACATCACAAAAATTGATAACCCAATTTTGGGGTTGTTCCAAACCTCCCCTCCTTAAAAGAATCTCGTCCTTGAGATTCCTAGGGTTACAACAAAAATGAAATTATAGCCACTCCTTCGATGATGCTCCACATGCGACTGGGCATAGCATGCATCTAGCTCCTAGGGCAATGTAGCGCCCCGAGACCGATGTGCCAGGTGTCTTTCAGTTATTCGCTGTTGAGTGCCTTGACATATTTGCTTCTTGCTTCATGATCATCATTGTTTACATGGCATTGTGCCTCTTGTCATTTTTGCATTTCATCATAATCACCATGTGCATTGCATTCTTCATGATGTTGTGTTGCTCTATTCATGTCGTATGTATCAACCCCTTTCCTATCCCTCTCAAACCTAGCCTTCCACCATCACCTTGTTCTTCCTCTTCTTCCTCTTCTTTATGCAAGCGAGTTCTTCCCTGCCCCTTTAATGTTCATTCTTTTATAATGCTAGTGCACCATGCCTACACCCTCTCTGCCAATTTTTCGCTCATTTGAAGATATTTTGGTTGGGTTCAAAAATACCTCAAGTTTGAATTATATTCAAACTTGTTTTATTTTTCTACCTCTAAAAATGCCCAAAACAATTATTTCAAATACTACAAAACTCCAGGAGCTTGAGAATATTTTTATATCTAAAAAACTCTTCTCCTAGCCGCCTGGCCATTTTTCTTTTCTTTTGTTGTTTATTTAAATAAACATAAACTTAAAAGAAATGGAAAGGCCGCAGCAGCAGCCAGCTGGGCCTCACCTCCAGGCCGGTCCAGTTTTTCCCTCGCCCGCAGCCCGCCAGTGCCGACTCTTTCCCTCTCTCTCTCGCCGGGCCCGCCTGCCAGCGACCCATTCCCCTCACGGTCAGCTGCTCCATTACTTCCGTCTCCCTCGCTTCAGAGCCAGAGCGCTCGCACCGTCGCGCCGTGAGCTCACGGACGTCGAGGCCAGCACGTTCCCGCGCCCCTATAAAGCCGCATCCCCGCGCTCTAGGGTTTCCCTCTCCCCCATCTCGCCGCCGCCACAAGTCCTCTTCCCTCTTCCTCTGTTTGTTCTTCTTCTTCAAGAGCAGAGCACATGAGAGAAAACCCCACCGGCGTCCGGCGTCGCTCACGCAGCTGGGGGACTTCAAGATCGTCTCCGACATGTTCATCTTCATCCTCGACGTCGACTACGTCCGTTCAGGTGTCTTCCCCGCACTAGGTCACCTCCACTACGTAGCCAAGTTCCTCGACGTCTTCCTCCCTGCTTCCTCTGCTTCGCGGATCCGAGGATGTTGCCCCGATCGATGCGCCCCCATGTCGTCTCCTCGTTTTTCCATCAAGTCCAGGAGCCAGGAGGTCTAAGGCTGACGCGGTCGTCCTGCTCTACGTCTCCTACCTCCCCTGTTTCGTCTTCTTCGCGGAGCCGCACGCCGCCATGATCAGCGCCTCGCTTCTCCCTCTGCATCGCGCC
Source organism: Triticum aestivum (assembly GCF_018294505.1). Lineage (NCBI taxonomy): Eukaryota > Viridiplantae > Streptophyta > Magnoliopsida > Poales > Poaceae > Triticum > Triticum aestivum. The sequence goes on along the minus strand of NC_057797.1, from coordinate 248,734,402 downwards.
TCCGGTCCCCTGTCTTGTTCCTCAAGCCCAGGGTGAGCAACCTCGTGTCCCAGCTCGTTCCCGTCAACGATTCTTCGCATCATGTCGAGGCCACGTTTGCCTTTCTCTCACGCCCACGCCTAGCGCAAACTCTTGGCGCTCCTGCTTCTGGCCTACTGCGCGCACACCAGAGGATGTTTTCCTCCTCTGCAAGCACTGGCGCATGCCTCGCCTCGTCATTTATTTTGCATACTCCTGCACACTCCCGCACGCACGCACGCGCGGCACGCGCAGTAGCCGTAGAGCACCCCCGCACGGCTCCGGTCGTCTTCTTCGCCATGTCCGGGGCAAGCTGAAGCTGGTGCCCAAACGCCTGCGCATCCACACAGCACGTGTGCACCCTGTGTGCTTCACCTCGCCGCGCCTCTGTACTCACCCGGCCTCGCCGCGCATCGCTCGGGCCGAGCCGAGCCTACTCGTGCTCGAGCACCTCCGTGTAGCCGTTTGCCCGCGCTCGCCATACTGCTCAACAGTCTCTGCCGCATCCACGAGCGCCCCGACCTGCAAGCCCGGCTCTGTCTATCTGTTATTTGCTCCGCTTGGTTCATGCCCAACGTATGCATCTTCAGCGAGTCCACACGCATCACCAACAGCCGCAAAAGCCCCTCCATCCACACGCGCACCCTCACCTATTTCCGCACCCCCGCCGGCGCTTGGTAGCTGCAGCAGGCGCCGTCTGTTGTTACTGTCGCCGGTGAGTTTGACTCCAAAAGTCACCCTGTTTGGTCTCTATTCATTTAGCCCTGGCCTTCTTCTTTTGCACAAGCATAGCTGTAGCCTACTTGGCCGTCATGCAGCGCCTCATTCAGTAGACCTGGGTTCAAATCCCAGGCCCACCCCTTTTTGTTTCCCACCTGTTTTTTTGCCACACACACGCACGCAGGCACTTGGGCCCCTCTCACAGCCACACGGGATGAATCCTCATCTGGGCCGCTGCATTGTGATGCTTCAGGCCCGTAAATATTTTTTCCACCTTGTGTATTTTAGCATTTTTCAGTGCATGCACATTTATCGAAATGCAATCGTTTTTAAATGCTCATAACTAAATAACCGTAGCTCGGGCTTAAATGTTCTTTATATGTAAATGGGGTAGAAAAATGCATAGATTAACATGATGCACATACTTTTGCTAAAATATGGTTTAGGCAGAACAATACCAAATCTAAAATATGCATATGGGGATTTTCCGGAATTGTTGTTTGTTGTTCCGGCCTCATTTAAACTTGCCTAAATAGTTAGTTTACTTATGCTTCACCCCTTGCCATGCTTAATAACATTTAATATTTTAGGTACATAACCGAGAGAGAACTAAATAATTGTTGTGGTGTCTTGTCAATATGCAACTTGTTGCATATTGAGCTCCACTTAATTTGTAGTGTTGTTTGTGCACTTTGCATCATACTTGATTGTGCATCATGCCATGTTTATGTGATGGTTGTTTACCATGTTGTTTGCTTCTTTCCGGTGTTGCTTCTTCGGGTTAGTTCCGATACCGTCGCGTTTGTGAGGATTAGTTCGACTTCGTCCGTTTGTCTTCTTCATGGACTCGTTCTTCTTCCTTGCGGGATTTCAGGCAAGATGACCATACCCTCGAAATCACTTCTATCTTTGCTTGCTAGTTGCTCTCTCTTTTGCTATGCCTATGCTACGATACCTACCACTTGCTTATCATACCTCCCATATTGTTGAACCAAGCCTCTAACCCACCTTGTCATAGCAAACCGTTGTTTAGCTATGTTACCGCTTTGCTCAGCCCTTCTTATAGCGTTGCTAGTTGCAGGTGAAGATTGGAGTTTGTTCCTTGTTGGAACATGGATATTTTGTTGGGATGTCACAATATCTAGTTTAATTAATGCAGCAATATACTTGGTAAAGGGTGGAAGGCTCGGCCTTATGCCTGGTGTTTTGTTCCACTCTTGCCGCCCTAGTTTCCGTCATATCGGTGTTATGTTCCCGGATTTTGCGTTCCTTACACGGTTGGGTTATAATGGGAACACCTTGACAGTTCGCCTTGAATAAAACTCCTCCAGCAAGGCCCAACCTTGGTTTTACCTTTCCCCACCTAGCCTTTTTCCCTTGGGAGTCGCACATCCCGAGGGTCATCTTTATTTTAACCCCCCTGGGCCAGTGCTTGTCTAAGTGTTGGTCCAAACTAGAGCCCCTTGCACTGCCACCTCGGGGAAACTCGAGGGCTGGTTTTAGTTGTACGGATTGCTTATCCGGTGTTGCCCTGAGAACGAGATATGTGCAGCTCCTATCGGGATGTCGGCGCATCGGGTGGTCTTGCTGGACTTGTTTTACCATTGTCGAGGATGTCTTGTAACCGGGATTCCGAGGCTAATCGGGTCTTCCCGCTAGAAGGAATATCCTTCGTTGACCGTGAGAGCTTGTGATGGGCTAAGTGGGACGCCCCTGCAGGGATTTGAACTTTCGAAAGCCGTGCCCGCGGTTATGGGCACATGGGAATTTGTTAATATCCGGTTGTAGAAAACCTGAAGTTGACCTTAACTAAAAATACATCAACCACGTGTGTAACCGTGATGGTCTCTTCTCGGCGGGGTCCGGGAGGTGAGCACGGTGTTGGAGTTATGCTTGACGTAGGTTGTTTTAGGATCACTTCTTGATCATAGTTCATCGACCGTGCTTTTGCCTTCTCTTCTCGCTCTCTTTTGCGAATATGTTAGCCACCATATATGCTAGTCGCTTGCTGCAGCTCCACCTCATACCTTTACCTTACCCATAAGCTTAAATAGTCTTGATCGCGAGGGTGCGAGATTGCTGAGTCCCCGTGACTCACAGATACTTCCAAAACCAGCTTGTAGGTGTCGTTGAGTCCGTGCAGATGACGCAACCAAGCTCAAGGAGGAGCTCGATGAAGATCTTGTCCTTTGTGTTGTTTCGTTCTAGTTGATCAGTAGTGGAGCCCAGTTGGGGTCGCTCGGGGACCTTGTCGCATTTGGGGTTCTTCTTTTATTTCGGTTCCGTAGTCGGACCTTGATTGTATTTGGATGTTGTAATGCTTTATTCATGTACTGTGTGAAGTGGCGATTTTAAGCCAACTATGTATCTCTTTTCCCTTATGTATTACATGGGTTGTGTGAAGATTACCTCACTTGCGACATTGCTTTCAATGCGGTTATGCCTCTAAGTCGTGCTTCAACACGTGGGAGATATAGCCGCATCGAGGGCGTTACAAGTTGGTAATCAGAGCCTTCCCCGACCTTAGGAGCCCCCTGCTTGATCGAATCGCTGGCGTTATTGAGTCTAGAAAAAAATGTTTTGAGCCATTTAGGATTATATATATCGGAGAGTTAGGACTTCTTTTTACTCCTCAGTCCCTTCATCCCTCTGGTAAGGCATCCTGACGTAGAGTTTTGACTCTTCTCTTCTAAAATTTCATTAAATTTTTTTAGGATCACGCGGATATCTTGGAATCGTTCCGATCGATTTGTGGCGAGAACATTGTTCTTGGTGCCTCCTGTCATTTAGGGGTTGTGGCAGTGTCCCAGGGAGTTGAGCTCCAAGGTGTTGTCATCACAATTTTATCATTGTAGTTCTGGAATACCTGAGTTTAGTTTCACCGACATCGAAAATCTCTTTTATGCAGTTGATGGTGAGATAACCTCGATGCCACCCAGTACTGGGGCGGGAGTTCGGGAGTATTGCCATAACTCGTATAACGGATGCTTTTCGAAGGTTGAGGTAGATGATTTCCGAAGGTTTCTTGGTTATGTGTTGAAGGATGGATACAGCTGGATGTAGGATTTGCTAGTTTTGGGTGAGATATTATGCTTCCCCTGTATCCCCAACACCTGATTGCATAACCGGAAAGTTTCGGGAGTTTATAAGTGGGAATTCAAGTAGCTCTTAGGATATCTTTCCGACAGAGGTATGATATGAAATTGGGGTTCGACGTCTAGTGGTCCGCCTATCCACGGTTTGTTTTACAGTGGTCTCGTTGTGTCTTAAAGAGTCCTTGGCTATGCCGACTCGGGGACGCTTCATATGTCATGTGCACTGCCTTGTACATGATGGTGCTGTACGATCGAGCCCGTGTAGGCCCCACCACGAAAACTTCGGATGAAATCTCTATCATATGTTTGTTCTAGCTTATTTTGCAAGCCAATCCTTTGTTTGTTTTGAGTTGTGGTATTCAAGTTTCTTCGAAGTCAAATGTTGATTCCATACCTTTTCCTAAGCGGTGTTCTCATACCCCGATGTGAACACTAATCCTTCTCGATCATCGAGTTTGTCATGTAATTCCTTTTCAACCAGCGTTTTCTCTTCAGGTGGATCCGATCATTCCTACATTCGCGAGATCAATTATCAGTTCTTCTCATCGGTGTTCATTTCATCCGTCCCAAATTGCCTTTGTTTTCCCACCCTCCCACCCTTTTTCTTCGAGGACTCAGATTTCTTAATCAAGTATCCTTTTATTCATGTGAAGTCTCTCCATTCTTTTCCGTCAATGTTTTTATCCGGTGATTCTCAAGAAGATACTAACGGAGGTTCTAGTTTATCATTCTTCATTCTTTTTCTTCTCCGGTGGATTCTAGTCAAGCCTTGTCAATCATATTCTTTTCCTTAGTTCAAATGCTTTTCCCATGCCATTGCACCTCTTAATCATCCATTTCTCGCTTTTCAATTGTTCCGGAGTGCTCAAGATATCTCGAAGACTCGTCTTTCCACTCTGCATTCGTTCAAGATCTTTCGAGGATGTTCTCTCATTCAAGCCATTTAATTCAACCGGTGCAATCTCCCTTTTCAAGTAATTGTTCAACAGTGTTTCTTTTGAGTGGGCCCTAACCCACAGGTCTTTTCCAGGATCTTACCTGACTCTTCTTATTCTCCCGGAGATATTCTCATATCTTCTAAAGTTTGACGTAAGAATGAATTATCATCAATCTAATGCCTTTCTCCAAGATCGGTTAAATTCTTCTCATCGTTGGCTCAATCTCTTCGCTTTTGATTCTTCTGGAGTGCCTCTACAATTATTGGTGGTGTTTCTCGTCGTCATTCTCGGATTTTGAACACCGAAGAAGTGTTTCTCTTTAATCTTGCTCCATTCTCTTCAAAATTCGTGATTCTAGCTTGTTGCCAATCTCCCATAATTATTTTCGATTGTGGGAATTCTTTTCACCTATCCGAAGCAGTTCAAGAGCCTTCTCAGTTTGCTATCTGGAGCCCATCATTTGAGAAGATTTATTCATTCTAGCTTTCAGCTATCATTCTCCAAATCTTACCGGTGCATCATTCAAGTATTCTCTTATCAGCTCTTGATCTCTTCGTTATTTTGTATCTAAATTCTCTCAAACATCTTCATTCATTTACTAATTCTTCCCGGTGCCTCGATATCTTTCCTTTGATCGTTCCCAATTATTACGGTGGTTCGTTCAAGATTCTCTTCCATGGTTGTCATATTAATTCATTCGTTGTTTCATCCTACCGGTGGTTCGTTGAAGACCTTCCTCAAGTTTGAGCTATATTTATATTTAATCATTTTGACGAGAATAAGTGGTATGCCAAATCCACTGCTTGTCATCAATTTAAAATGGTGAAGGATACGCATAACGTAATTCTTATTTTTGTTTCATCGAGTGAACTCAATTCCCTATTCCGGAGGCTCATCAAATTCTCGTTTTCATTTCATCTTTCTTTTCCGGAGTTCCAAGCTTTTCCGCATTATATCATCGCGAAGACCCATCTAATCATTACAAGGATTCACCTTGTGTTTTTCAACTTCTCTTTCTTTTCGTTATCCTTTTGTTTACCGAAGTTCTTCATGAAGGTTCTACATGATGGTTCATCAAGGATTTAATTCCTTCTCGAAGTGTTCATCAAGATTCTTTTCAGGGGAGCTCAAGAATTCTTAATCTTGCAATCCGGAGTGCAAGTCTTTCAACCGTATCATTGGAGGTTGTATTATGTCATTCTTGATAATTTGAGTTCATGTTTCATGGTTCACATGTTGTTAAGAATGAGATATATTAAATCCATCTATCTCGTCATTGGAGTTATCTTGGGCTCAAATTTTCACCTAAAGCCTTCCCTAAGGGTTATTGCTATTTATGGTGCTTTGAAAGGACCCAAGTTCGTCTTTTATACTCCCGGTGAATAAGTTTCTCGTCTCCTTCTTGATATCAAGCCAATCTATTGTTTTTCCGTGACTGGCAGAATTTCACCTCAAGTTTTCGAGATGTTTTCCATAAGTCCACTTCAAGCCTATCTTTTTGTTGTTGGGCTTCCAACAACTCCGTTCGACCCTTCTCCTAAAGATGCCTTTCCAAGCTCTTTTCTAGCAGAAGTTGGCATTTTCTTCTCCATTCTTTCATTTCAATTATCTATCTTCTATTCTTTCTCCCGGAGGCTTTCTGATGTTGCTTTTTCGATCATCATCTCGAGATGGTGAGTATCGTCTTCTTTTCATGCCTATCCATTTAACCGGAGTGTTGTGCCATTTTGCTCTAGTTCTTTTCATCCTATCAAGCCTTGTATCACTTTTCAACCGGAGTGCTGCCCGAATTTGTTCTTCCTTGTTTCTCTTTTCTAACATAGTACTTTAAACTTCGTTCATTCTCATTGCATTCTTTCTTTCAATTTGTTCAACCTCTCAAGATTCTTTGGTTTCACTCGTTTGTCAAAGAAGCAACTTAGTTTTACCTCTTCTATTTCTCTTCCGTTTTCCCTCAGGTGCCATTCCAGATCACGGGACGAGATCCTCTCGTAGTGGTGGAGTGTTGTAGCACCCCGAGACCGATGTGCCAAGTGTCTTCGAGTTATTCGCTATTGAGTGCCTTGACATATTTGCTTCTTGCTTCATGATCATCATTATTCACATGGCATTGTGCCTCTTGTCATTTTTGCATTTCATCATAATCACCATGTGCATTGCCTTCTTCATGATGTTGTGTTGCTCTATTCATGTCATATGTATCAACCCCTTTGCTATCCCTCTCAAATCTAGCCTTGCACCATCACCTTCTTCTTCCTCTTCTTTTACTTCTTTATGCAAGCGAGTTCTTCCCTGCCCCTTTAATGTTCATTCTTTTATAATGCTAGTGCACCATGCCTACACCCTCTCTGCCAATTTTCAGCTCATTTCAAGATATTTTGGTTGGGTTCAAAAATACCTCAAGTTTGAATTATATTCAAACTTGTTTTATTTTTCTACCTCTAAAAATGCCCAAAACAATTATTTCAAATACTACAAAACTCCAGGAGCTTGAGAATATTTTTATATCTGAAAAACTCTTCTCCTAGCGCCTGGCCATTTTCTTTTCTTTTGCTATTTATTTAAATAAACAGAAACTTAAAGGAAATGGAAAAGGCCGCATCAGCAGCTAGCTGGGCCTCACCTCCAGGCCGGCCCAGTTTTTCCTTCGCCCGCAGCCCGCCAGCACCGACTCTTTCCCTCTCTCTCTCTCTCTCGCCGGGCCCACCTGCGAGCGACCCATTCCGCTCACGGTCACCTGCTCCGTTCCCTCCGTCTCCCTCGCTTCAGAGCCAGAGCGCTCGCACCGTTGCGCCGTGAGCTCATGGACGTCGAGGCCAGCGCCTTCCCGCACCCCTATAAAGCCGCATCCCCGCGCTCTAGGGTTTCCCTCTCCCCCGTCTCGCCGCCGCCACAAGTCCTCTTCCCTCTTCCTCTATTTGTTCTTCTTCTTCAAGAGAAGAGCGTCCGGCGTCGCTCGCGCAGCCGAGGGACTTCAAGATCGTCTCCGACATGTTCATCTTCATCCTCGACATCGACTACGTCCGTTCAGGTGTCTTCCCCACACTAGGTCACCTCCACTACGTAGCCAAGTTCCTCGATGTCTTCCTCCCTGCTTCCTCTGCTTCGCGGATCCGAGGATGTCGCCCCGATCGGTGCACCCCCACGTCGTCTCCTCGTTTTTCCGGCAAGTCCAGGAGCCAGGAGGTCCAAGGTCGACGCGGTCGTCCTCCTCTAAGTCGCCTACCTCCCCTGTTTCGTCTTCTTCGCGGAGCCGCGCGCCGCCACGATCAGCACCTTGCTTCACCCTCTGCATCGCGCCTCCGGTCCCCTGTCCTGTTCCTCAAGCCCAGGGTGAGCAACCTCGTGTCCCAGCTCGTTCCCGTCAACGATTCTTCGCATCATGTCAAGGCCACATTCGCCTTTCTCTCACGCCCACGCCTAGCGCAAACTCTTGGCGCTCCTGCTTCTGGCCTACTGCGCGCACACCAGAGGATGTTTCCCTCCTCTGCACGCACTGGTGCACGCCTCGCCTCGTTGTTTATTTTGCATACTCCTGCACTCTACCGCACACACGCATGCGCGGCACGCGCAGTAGCCGCAGAGCACCCCCGCGCGGCTCCGGTTGTCTTCTTCGCCATGTTCGGGGCAAGCTGAAGCTCATGCCCGAACGCCTGCACATCCACACAGCACGCGTGCACCCTGTGTGCTTCGCCTCGCTGCTCCTCTGTACTCACCCGGCCTCGCTGCACATCACCCGGGCCGAGCCGAGCCTGCTCGTGCTCGAGTACCTCCATGGAGCCGTTTGCCCGCGCTCGCCATGCTGCTCAACAGTCTCTGCCGCACCCACGAGTGCCCCGACCTGCAAGCCCGGCTCTGTCTCTCTGTTATTTCCTCCGCTTGGTTCATGCCCAACCTATGCATCTTCAGCGAGTCCACATGCATCACCAATAGCCGCAAAAGCCCCTCCATGCACACGCGCACCCTCACCTATTTCTGCACCCCCGCCGGCGCTTGGTAGCTGCAGTAGGCGCCGTCTGTTATTACTGTCGCCGGTGAGTTTGACTCCAAAGGTCGCCCTATTTGGTCTCTGTTCATTTAGCCCTGGCCTTCTTCTTTTGCACAAGCATAGCTGTAGCCTAGTTGGTCGTCGCGCAGCGCCTCATTCAGTAGACCTGGGTTCGAATCCCAGGCCCACCCCTTTTTGTTTCCCAAAGCCACACGGGCCGAATCCTCATCTGGGCCGCTGCATTGTGATGCTTCGGGCCCGTAAATATTTTTTCCACCCTGTGTATTTTAGCATTTTTTAGTGCATGCATATTTACCGAAATGCATCGTTTTTAAATGCTCATAACTAAATAACCGTAGCTCGGGCTTAAATGTTATTTATATGTAAATGGGGTATAAAAATGCATAGATTAACATGATGCACATACTTTTGCTGTTTAACAACTCTAAAATATGGTTTAGGCAGAACAGTACCAAATCTAAAATATGCATATGGGGCTTTTTCGGAATTGTTGTTTGTTGTTCCGGCCTCATTTAAACTTGCCTAAATAGTTAGTTTACTTATGCTTCACCCCTTGCCATGCTTAATAACATTTAATATTTTAGGTACATAACCAAGAGAGAACTAAATAATTGTTGTGGTGTCTCGTCAATATGCAACTCGTTGCATATTGAGCTCCACTTAATTTGTAGTGTTGTTTGTACACTTTGCCATGCCATGCCTATTTAAACCGGACATGCATCATACTTGTGCATCATGCCATGTTTATGTGATGGTTGTTTACCATGTTGTTTGCTTCCTTCCGGTGTTGCTTCTTCGGGTTAGTTCGGATACCGCCGCGATTGTGAGGATTCGTTCGACTTCGTCTGTTTGTCTTCTTGATGGACTCGTTCTTCTTCCTTGCGGTATTTCAGGCAAGATGACCATACCCTCGAAATCACTTCTATCTTTGCTTGTTAGTTGCTCGCTCTTTTGCTATGCCTATGCTATGATACCTACCACTTGCTTATCATACCTCCCATACTGTTGAACCAAGCCTCTAACCCACCTTGTCCTAGCAAACCGTTGTTTGGCTATGTTACCGCTTTGCTCAGCCCCTCTTATAGCGTTGCTTGTTGCAGGTGAAGATTGGAGTTTGTTCCTTGTTGGAACATGGATATTTTGTTGGGATATCACAATATCTATTATTTAATTAATGCAGCTATATACTTGGTAAAGGGTGGAAGGCTCGGCCTTATGCCTGGTGTTTTGTTCCACTCTTGCCGCCCTAGTTTCTGTCATATCGGTGTTATGTTCCCGGATTTTGCGTTCCTTACGCGATTGGGTTATAATGGGAACCCCTTGACAATTCGCCTTGATTAAAACTCCTCCAGCAAGGCCCAACCTTGGTTTTACCTTTCGCCACCTAGCCTTTTTCCCTTGGGAGTCGCGCATCCTGAGGGTCATCTTTATTTTAACCCCCCCGGGCCAGTGCTTGTCTAAGTGTTGGTCCAAACTAGAGCCCCTTGCAGTGCCACCTCGGGGAAACTCGAGGGCTGGTTTTAGTTGTACGGATTGCTTATCCGGTGTTGCCCTGAGAACGAGATATGTGCAGCTCCTATCGGGATGTCGGCGCATCGGGTGGTCTTGCTGGACTTGTTTTACCATTGTCGAGGATGTCTTGTAACCGGGATTCCGAGCCTGATCGGGTCTTCCCGCTAGAAGGAATATCCTTCATTGACCATGAGAGCTTGTGATGGGCTAAGTGGGACACCCCTGCAGGGAGTTGAACTTTCGAAAGCCATGCCCGCGGTTATGGGCAGATGGGAATTTGTTAATATCCGGTTGTAGAAAACCTGAAGTTGACCTTAACTAAAAATACATCAACCGCGTGTGTAACCGTGATGGTCTCTTCTCGGCGGGGTCCGGGAGGTGAGCACGGTGTTGGAGTTATGCTTGACGTAGGTTGTTTTAGGATCACTTCTTGATCATAGTTCATCGACCGTGCTTTTGCCTTGTCTTCTCGCTCTCTTTTGCGAATATGTTAGCCACCATATATGCTAGTCGCTTGCTGCAGCTCCACCTCATACCTTTACCTTACCCATAAGCTTAAATAGTCTTGATCGCGAGGGTGCGAGATTGCTGAGTCCCCGTGACTCACAGATACTTTCAAAACCAGCTTGCAGGTGCTGTTGAGTCCGTGCAGATGACGCAACCAAGCTCAAGGAGGAGCTCGATGAAGATCTTGTCCTTTGTGTTGTTTTGTTCTAGTTGATCAGTAGTGGAGCCTAGTTGGGGTCGATCGGGGACCTTGTCGCATTTGGGGTTCTTCTTTTATTTCGGTTCCGTAGTCGGACCTTGATTGTATTTGGGTGTTGTAATGCTTTATTCATGTATTGTGTGAAGTGGCGATTGTAATCCAACTATGTATCTCTTTTCCCTTATGTATTACATGGGTTGTGTGAAGATTACCTCACTTCCGACATTGCTTTCAATGTGGTTATGCCTCTAAGTCGTGCTTCGACACGTGGGAGATATAGCCGCATCGAGGGCGTTACAGGCAATGAGCACCCCAGTACTGTAGTGCGCGGCATTCACGGCGCCGATGCAGAGAGAACTCACGTCGCGGGTCAGTACCTTGTCGGCACTACTGGCGGATTCACCTCATGGATGCCGGTGATCGAGCGATGAGCGGTTCTCCTAGACCTCGCTCATCGTACAACATGGTTGGGCTATAAAAGACGGCAGCGCTGCTCTCCTCCAACACACAAACACAATGCCTCTCTACTACCTCTTTGGTTTGGGAAAGATTGAGCCGAGCTCCTTTGGCGAGGAGGTGTTCTTGGTGGCACTGTGGTTGTGCTTAGCTGCGCTGCTAGGTATGTTGATCGGGTCGTCGATCATCTTGCTTATACTCATCACGAATGATCGGGCTCGGGACAATGCGCAACTAGGTGCGGTGGCTCGAGATGCGGGAGATGGTGGTGCACTGGATGGTCCTCCGCCACGCTTGATCCTCCATCGCTTTGCGCTGGTGGACTAATCGCGTGTTGTGGTGGTAGCGGTGGTGTCGACTTGCTTGCGCCATGCAAGGTAGTAACGATGGTGGTGATGGGGTCCAGATGCAGGTGAGGTGGCTGCGTTAGCTCAGGAATCACACTGGGGTACGGGGAAAATTTTGCGGATATCTCCATGAAAAAATAGGTGTCGAGGCAGAATCGGAGTTGAATTTTGTATCATGGTAGATGTACTGGATCAAGTGGAATAAAGTTGGCAGTTTTGCTCTGAAAATGCAGTTGGGGTTACAGAAAAAGAATTAGGGACGAGGAATTGTGTAACACCCTGGATTTTGCCCATTCTTTTTTCCTTTGATTTTCTTGGATTTCTTGATTTGATGTGCTTTTCTGTGGTTATGTGGTTCTGAAACTTGGGAAGATCATGACTTCCTACGGTTTATAGTGGCTTGTCATCCTCATCATCATCCCAAGATCATGTCATTTTCATCCCTGACCTAATCCAATATTCTTTTTCTTGGGAATATTCCTTTTCTGTTAAAGGAATAACCCTTAAAACCCTAGGTTGTGAAGCAACCTATATTTCTGTAACTCCCAAAATTAGAAAATAATTATAATAAATTGTTTGGGTCATATCTTCCACAAATATGTCAAAATTCTTCCTTGGCATCATCAAAGATAATTCACAAATATTGCTTTTCTGATTCTACCCTAAATGGTGGTTTGAGAAGGAAGTGTCATTTACATTTTCCCAATTGACTCCAAACTTTTTGGACATCTTTTCTTGTTCATATAATTGCCCCATGCCAAAATTCAACTCAATTTGCCTAGTAAATATTCCCGAGCAATTTTTCAAATTTCCTGTCTGAGGGAAGTCATTGTGAAGGAAGTACAAGCTAGGCATATCCAAATGAGTTGAAATTTTACAAGATCCTTTATATGATCAAATCACCACTCTCCACCAAATTGGAGCTCATGTAACTTTTCCATGTAAGCTCAGCTCCAAATCTTATTTTCTGGTCAGATTTTCAGTTTGTGAAGAAACCATATTTTATCTTGCTTCATTTAAGCTGAAAATTTACTAGGACATTATCCTATCCATATCAACTCTGCCCACCAAGTTTTGGCTCAATCCATTACTCAATTTTCCCTCTGCAATTTTTCCAAAATTCTGTCCAGAGAGAAGCATTGTGAAGCAAGTGCTATTTTTGTTAATACAAATGGCATGAAACTTTTTGGGCATATTCATATCTTCAAATATTGGGCCATGACCATTCTCAGCTCAATCCAATCAACTATGTGAGTGCCCCTTCATCATCTCTAATTCTGACTAGTGGGGCCATTTCTACAGCAACCCCCATCTAGAGTCCATTTTGTCTGATTTTTGGCCAGCAAAGTCACCTTAGCTCGTGATCAAGATAGGCCGAAGACCAGAGTTAGCCCCGAGTTCGGTCGCCGCCATTGCTCTCGGCACCACTCCAACTGAGCCGTCCAAGCTCTCTCTCTCCCTCCCGACCACGTCAACATCCTCACCGGAGCCCGGCGTACCCTCACCCACCCTCCATTCATCTCCGGAGTACCCCAGGGCCGCCACCCTCTTCTTCAACCGCCACCGGCCGCTCCTCTCTGGTGCCCTTCACCGCGGCCGCCCTAGCCCTCCCCGGCTACTGTTCTCCCTCTAGACGGGCGCGGGAGGCCTCCACGAGCCCGCTGGTGGTCTCCACCTGGCCGGAGATCACCGGAGTGGTCCGCCCCATCGCCGGCCTTGCTCATGTCCTTGCTCCCCTTTTCCCGATAAGGGAGGAAGCGAGGAGGAAGAAGACAAGTGCCAGCTTGGTCCCCTCCTCCCCGTGGACCCTACCTATAAGTTCCTCAAGCATTGATTCAGACTGTAAGCAGAAGCGTTTCACAACGCGATTGATGTAGTCAAACTTTCGTCGTGCTCCACCGATCAAGTACCGAACGTATGGCACCTCCGAGTTCTGCATACGTTCAGCTCGGTGACGTCCCTTGCCTTCTTGATCCAACAAGGTGTCTAGGTTGTAGATGTGTTCCTTCAACATGATGGCATGGTGACGGTGATGGTGAAGTGATCCATGCAGGGCTTCGCCTAAGCACCACGAGAATATGACTGGGTGTAAACTGTGGAGGGGGCGCCGCACACGGGTAACAATTGATGTTGTGTCTTCTAGCAACCCCCTCCGCACACACACACACACACACACACACACACACATATATATATATATATATATAGGTGGGATGGGAGGAGATGAAGCCATGGGGCACCCTGTCAGGACCCCAATCATATGCCACACCGATCTAGCATGTAACACCTCAAGTCACTTTGCGGCCTCATGCACGGTATTCCCACGGGTGTCGCCTTACCAGGCCCGGGACCGTTTGCGCCTTTTGTCTCACGTATATGATAGTGTCGCTAGCATCCATATGACAAAGAACTCGGGATGACATGGACAGTTGTGAACCCAAAGTGGCGCTAACTTACAGGGACATACATACATGACCCAACAACGAACCTGTCGATCAACAACGAATGAATCCCAAGTCATAGCAAGCTACAAGGACTTAAAGGATCATCGCGTGACATTTCCCCGAAGGGACAGACACAGGAACGAAGAAGGACACATGTCGACCAGCCTAAATGTTATGGAGCAGTAGCAAGCTACCATGGCTCAGTGGAAGCACTAGGAGACATTTCCCGGTAAGAGACGCTACCAAGGATAAACAACTAGACAGTCAGATCCCACACATACCAAGCATTTCAATAACATACACACAATATGCTCGATATGTGCAAATACAACATGGCATCACAACATGACTCGACAACTCAAGTATTTTATTCAATAGGCTCCGAGGAGTGAGATATTACAAACATGGGTCTCACGGCCCAACATTCAGAGCATACATGTAAAGCACAAGCGGAAGCTTAACTTGTCTGAGTACAGACAACTACAAATGAAAAAGGCTGAGAAGCCTAAATATCTACAAGACCCGGCCGAGGGCACAAGATCATAGTTGAGGTAACAAGCTAAACATCGAAGTCCATGGGAACTACTAGTGAGACTGAAGTCTCTCTGCAAAAACATAAAGTAAGCAAACGTGAGTACAAATGTACCCAGCAAGACTTACATCAGAACTAGCTACATATGCATCAATATCAACAAAGGGGTGGTGGAGTTTAACTGCAGCAAGCCAGCTTTGACTCAGTGGCTATCCCGAACTACGTCTGCAAGTAACTCTTTTGAGGTGGCGCACACGAGCCCACATATTCACCAAATCAATACACCACTATGGATCCGCTCCGGTCTCCCTACGAGAACGCCATCCATAGCACTCACGCTTATCTTGCACATTTTAGAGTATCCACTTTCACTTGTCTATGAACTGTATAGGCAACCCAGAGGTCCTTTACCACGGACGCGGCTATTCGAATAGATCATTTGTAACCCTGCGGGGGTGTACTTCTTCACACATGTTTCCACCACTTAGCGTCTGCACACGACATGTGCTCGGCAGACTTCAAGCGAAAGACAACATGGGTGTAGACCACGACCTAACTAACCACACAAGTCTCTAATCCAGGTTTATCGCCTATTCGGGAGCCACCCGCGAGGAGATCCGGCTGGGGTTTCGCTCACAGTCCCAAACGATGTGTGGAGGGTTCCCGAGACACTAAACGGGCGCCCGGTACACCGTGCCACGGTGTATCTACCGCATCATACCCCACCCCTAGGGTCAGTGCTACGCACGACCTCCAACACATATCCTACAAACACCAGAAACTAGTTGCAACTCCTGGACAGATGACATGGGCGGTTAATAAGTCAAGCGGGGTCATATTTCAGGGCCCAACGTGTGGTAGTACCTATTCATGGACCACAAACACAGAACTCAGTTCCTGAGGACGGTTTCAATGAGACAACCCACCATGTACTCCTACATGGCCTCTCACCGCTACCTTTACCAAATTGTGTTCACACACTTAGCTCACACACAGTAGGACATGTTTAGCACCATTCGAATTCATCCCCGATGAATCAGACCTGACTCAACTCTAAGCAATAGCAGGCATGACAAACAAGCATAAATGAGTAGGCACATCAGGGCTCAAACAACTCCTACTCATGCTAGTGGGTTTCATCTATTTACTGTGGCAATGACAGGTCATGCAGAGGAAAGGGGGTTCAACTACCGCAACATATAAAAGTTGAATCATTGTTGTCCTAATGTAGTAAAAGAGAGCAGGAGAAAGAGAGTGGGATTTTATCGGAATGAACAAGGGGGTTTTGCTTGCCTGGCACTTTTGAAGATAGTATAGCTCTTCATCGGTGTCATCGATCTCATCATCGAAACCACGTCTACTGAGAGGGGACAAACACCAACAACTGAGAAAGAACACAATCAATGCAATGCGACAATATGATGCATGATCATGACATGGCAATATGATGTGATTTGAGCTAATGCATCTAGCAACCAGATTAAATGAAGTTGGTTTGAATCAAAGATTCAAATTCAACTCCATATGTGAAGATTCAAGTGCCATTTATTTGATTTGACCTGATCAACATGTTTAACTTTCTTTAACATGCATGAAAATAGTACCACTGGATAGATTGGATCTTTCTGATCATTTTTCATATATAAATTATTTCATTTAGAGTTACGGTTGATTTTCTATGATTTTTAGAAGTTTTGGGCATTTTTGAGAATAAATAAATCATTTGGATTTATTTAAATTCCAAAAAAGCTTTACTGCGTCAGCATTGCGCAAGGCTGATGTCAACGGGTCAACTGGGCCGGCCAGGTCAAACCTGACCTGCGGGACCCATTGGTTAGTGACTCAGCTAATTAACAGTTTCAGTTAAACTAATTAACACTTTAACAGTATTAATTAGTGATAACTAAAATTGTAATCTAGGGTTAGTCAGGGGCTGGCCCCACTTGTCTGTGACTCAGGGGGAGTCAAACCCCTGGTCAAATGGGTCAAACAGGCCGGCGGCTCGCCGCCGGCGAGTGCCGAGATGGCATAGCGCGTCGGAAAAGCGCTACAGAGGGTAGTTTTGGGCGCGGCTTAGTGCGTTCGGGAGCTCTCGCTCGCGCACATCTGATGCACCTGACAGGCGGTCACAGGGTGGCCGTAACTCATTAGAAACGAGCCCGTGGTGGCGCCGGAGTTCGGGCAAGGTTGAGTTCGGCGTTATTGTGCATGGGAGGACTAACGGATGGGTGCTCTCGACTCCTGGGAGCGTTCTGGGTGCGTTGATTGTCTCGGACATGAGCGGCGGTGGCTAGAACGACGGCGGTGACATGCACGGCGGAGCCGAGCTCTCGGCCATGGCGGGGATACGTCCTGGAGCTCGCGATGGCGAGGGGAAAGAGAGGGGTTTGGCGCGGATGCTCACAACGATCACGTTGAGGAGGTCAGCGGCTCAGGGAAGATTCGGTGCGGGCGAAAGAGGAAATTCGATCTCCGGCGTCCAGAGGAAGAAGACGACGACGAGGACGGCGCTACGGGGCTTCCGGCGTTACCAGGCTTGTCGAGGAGGAAGAGGAGGTCGTATAGGAGCTTTTGGACGAGATGGCGAGGCCTACGGTGGCCGGTGGGCACGGTGGTGGCTAGCGGTGGAGGCGACTACGCTCGGTGGAGAGAACAGAGGAGGGGAAGAGCGTTCGGGGGAGGGAGAGAGAGAGAGGAGTCCAGGGCGTCCATGCGTCGCACTGGTGTCGTCTAGGCACGACGATGGGGAGCCAGGCAGGCTGGGAGAGAGGAGGTGGCTGAGACGCGTGCGTGCGTGCGTCGGGCATGCGCTCGTCTTCCTGGCAGAGGAGGAAGACGACAGGGGAGGAGGCGGTGGTGGGCTGGGCCGACCAGCTACAATGTTAGGCCGGTTGGTGGGCTGCACAAGTGAGGCTAGGTAAGATTATCTCTCTCTTTTATTTTCGGTTTTTCTATTTCTTCTGTAACTTTGTGGCTTTTCTAAAAACACTAAAACTAACTAAAAAATCATGAAACTACTCATGCCCACTGTTTGGAATATTTCCAAGAATAAACATTTTAGTTTATGATTATTTGGACATTTAAAATATTTTATAGCATTTTAAATTCCCAAATGCAAATACCATTTGATTTAATTCAGTGATCCAAGTTGTCCTCGAAAAATGTGCAATATTTTTGGCAGAGGTTCAAGACCAATCCAAAAACGACGAACATTTTGTGAGGGCCATTTCGGGTTCATTGAGGCAATTTTCAGTTGAAACTGTTATTACCAAAGGGGGTGCTAGGGTTTTGTTTATCCCCATTTCAAATTCCTTTTAAATTAAACATGATGCATACATGAAGCTGGCCTAGCCAGAACTAGGGATGCGACAACTCACCCCCACTAAACAGGATTCTCGTCCCGAGATTCAAGTGTAGGGGAAAGAAGAAGGGGGGACGCAGACTAACACAATCTTCACGATCCAGGTTGCACTTCGTAAGAACGTTGATTCGTCACCATCTTTTTCTCATGTCTTGCTTCAGAAACTTCAACCAACACGACAACGAGAGAAAAAAAGGAAAACTCTAGAAGAATCGATCTTCTCGAAGATCAAACAATTCAGGATCAACTCATGGAGTGAGACATTGAAACATCTCTCGAGCTGAGACATGAAACATACATCCAAAGGAATGGAGTGAAATGGATGACGAAGGTTCACTAGGTAGGAAACAATTCCACACTTAAGAAGGTGGTGAACGATTGTCAACATAGCGAGGAGTTGATTTGCCATGATACCCTAACGAGACATGTTGGAGGAGGTGATTCGTAGAATCATTACCCGAGGTGGAAAAAGAATTACTTTTGATTCAGAGATCATTGAAATTCTCTATACCAACCTGAGGCAATTCACCAACAATTGTTTGGCGGGGTACGAAAAGATGGCACAATGGCGGTGCGAGCTGGGAACAAAATGCAAATGATGGGAATGATTCTAGTAACTGGGGAGAAACCCAACAGTAGAGAGTGATTCCACTATTGTAAAGGCTATAGCATAACCGAGGAAACTGGGAGCAATCCCAATTAGTGCCAACGATGACACCTAATGCTTGCGCGTGCTCTTAAGAACTTGAGATTTCCATATTCATCAAGTTTTACCAATATCCGTGTCAAGGATCCTGGCAAGACAACATACTACCATGATGAATAATCATGGAGGATGCAGATGCAAAGGAAGATATCACCTTCTCAGATTTCAGCTTATCGAGGCCAAGGGATCAAAATCTGGATGATCGTCCGAGAAACATTTAGCACTCCACTTCTAATGTTCTCCATGATGTGCTAGCATAACCCATTCATTGAAATGGTTTGGTATCTAGAACAGCAAGTAGCAGGTCAGACTCCGGGAGCTCAAGAGTCCATAAGGAATAACTATGAAAGTAAATCCTGCGAGATCCTTATGGGGAGGTGGCCAACTTCCTGAATCAAGATACTACAAAAATAGGTCTTTCGGCTGGTGTGTTGGCCACGACATCCACTTTACTGGGTTACAGAGATATTAATATTATAGTTCTTGGAAGATGTTCCACCCATCCTATCTGCCTGAGATTCAGATCTGGTTGGGGTTAGAACATTCCAGACTCATTAAGTCTAGAAAGAAAAATGAAGGTTTGCAACACAATTCGACGAGATGACGTTGCGAGATTCTCGGGGAATGAACTATGATAGCAAGCTCCAAAACATGAGCTGGTTCTGCTACACACATGTGAACACGTTGTACCAGACAAGCATGACCATGTAGTAGTCTTATAATAAAACACTACTGAGTTTAGGTGGCGAACCATCATCGAGGATATCGAAGTCCTTGCGTAAGTCTAGCTCTTAAGAAGAAACTTCTTCTCCTTGAACAAATCAATCAGTGGCTTGGTGTGCTAGGAAGTACATGTGGAATGGAGGTAGCTAATCTCACAAACCAAAGTATACTTCGCACATGCATGACTGACTTGGGAAGATTCCAGAGGAAGCAACATTGACTTTCTCAGATTCACGGCGGCAACTTGCATCAAATGCACATGTATTAGAGGAACTCACTTCTTTCATCTGAACATATGCTTCATGAGCAGGACATGAAGATAATGCTTATAAAAGTTTCCAACGCTAGCTTATTGTCCAACAAATCATGGAGAAGATAAGAATGTTGTCGATGGGCTCAACAACAATTCATCCAGGTTTCCATATAAATGGAATTCCACAATCAAGTGAACACGGTGATAGCATTGGTCAGACCCAAAAGATACAACGATGTATGCTCGAGGAAGCAACCACGAGTAAGACAACATTAAGAGCATCGTTGGTCCTGATTTGATTTGACGATAGCCCATACTCAAATCAAAGATTGGGTAAGACAATAGGTCCAACAACTGATCACGAGGATCAATTGATGAATATGTCATCTTTCTTCAACACACACACACAAAAAAGATATCCCTTAGAGATGAACTAAGTCAGATAATCTTTTATCTTCCAACTCTCCAAGTTGTTGTTTAGCTTGACCAACTAGCTCAAGGGTATCCAACACAGAATCTTGGAGAATGGGTGGTTTGGAGGAAAACCAACATGATCACGAACTCAACATAGCGGTCAGGTGACAACCTGGTAATACTTCCGAGAAGATATTCGGAACATCACGAACCACCGATATGTTACTAAGCTCGATAACAATCTTGGTTTTCAGAGCAAGACGATATGATCAAATAAGCAAGGGATCGAATAATCCTAACTCATTGATCGAAGAGTGCACCAGTTATAAGGACTAGGTAGCACAATCTATCTTAGAATGATGATTCATTAACCAACACACTAAGAATGAGAATATTGTCCATTTGCTACCAAGCAACAAGTTGCTCAGAGTATTGATTTCACACATCACAATTCACTTGTCGGCATTCCGGTTACAACAACACAAGGACCGGGGAATGAATGATGATGGTGAGAAGTATCACTGCATCAAGAATTCATAAGAGATGGTGCAATGCCTATGATTTTCTTGACATGAAAGGGTAATACTCCAAGGTAGAGCAGAACAAAAGCTAGTTTGGCATTTGATTTGCGGAATACAACTACTTTGACCCAATCCTAGAAATGGATAAGGTACTAGAGTTTGTTTCTCCTAGTCACTTTGGAATAGAACGGGCTGACGGACCATAAAAATAATAGGCATCGATGAACACGAATGCACAGATTGATAGACAGAGGTCACAATACAACTAAAGAGGGACAACTCAAGGGACATATATCTTTCTGAGTTGTGGATGCATAGATTAGTATGTTGGGCAAAGCTCAACATTTCTTCCAGATAACCCATGCAGAACGGTAGAACTGGCAGATTTACAATATAACGAAGAACTCATCAAGAACACTTTGGTTGCGATCTTTTGGTTCAAAAGAACTTCTGCCATATGCAGTTCGTGGTATTTGGAAGATGGAAATACCGCGGCCTCGAGGACTATCGCAAAGGTTACTAATATCCTAAAGGAACTAGCAAACACTACCAACATGAAGTAAGTAGGGTGAATCTCGGGTTCTAGAACCCATGAATAGAATGCCTACTAACTAAATGGCATCACAGGATGCTTTGGAGAATGACGGCCAGAATCATCACATTAGGAACACTAATCATGGCTAGATTACTAGGTGATCCTCTATGACACCTAGGGTCATAATAATAGCTCCAACATATATGTCGAGGCAACAGAGTACCTCAACTCACCGATTAGTGTGGTTAAGCTGGCCCAAAAAGACATTGGAAACAGGAGAAAGGGATTTGCAAATGCATTAGAATGTTTAGAAACCTGAGATGACATGGACAGCATAACAACTGTAAATGCTAGAAAAGATTTGGGACATTCTACAAAATGGTGGCATAACCACTCAGAATCACAATATCAAGGTTCCGAGATCAACTGTCAACACATGGAAGTAGTAGGAACTGAACTGAGGCTTGAATTCATCAATCTAACAAGTCTGCGGATTAGTAACACGTGATCCTGATAGAAAGAAGAGAAAGCCTAGTTCCTTAACCCCGTAGAAAGATAAGATGACTCGAATCAGAAGGGCATAAGGTATAAGAAGTAAAAAGAGCCTTACATTCCCTTCCACAATCAATTCCCTTACATAACTAAAGAATTGCTAGACCCGAGTTCGAACAGTTTGGCTTGGCAATCCTACAGGCAGTTAGGCTTTGATACCAAAGCTGTCAGGACTCCAATCCTATGCCACACCGATCTAGCATGTAACACGTCATATCACTTTGCGGCCTCACGCACGGTATTCCCATGGGTGTCGCCTTACCAGGCCCAGGACCGTTTGCGCCTTTTGGCTCACATATATGATAGTGTCACTAGCATCCATATGACAAAGAACTCAGGCCGACATGGCTACTCGTGAACCCAAAGTGGCACTAACTTATAGGTACAGGCATACATGACCCAGCAAGGAACGTGTCGATCAACAACGAATGAATCCCAAGTCGTAGCAAACTACAAGGACGTAAAGGATCACCACGTGACATTTACCCGAAGGGACAGACACAGGAACGAAGAAGGACACATGTCGGCCAACCTAAGTGTTCCAGAGCAGTAGCAAGCTACCATCGCTCAGTGGAAGCACTAGGGGACATTTCCCGGTAAGAGAGGCTACCAAGGATAAACAACTAGATAGTCAGATCCCACACATACCAAGCATTTCAATAACATACACACAATATGCTCAATATGTGCAAATACAACATGTCATCACAACATGACTCTACAACTCAAGTATTTTATTCAATAGGCTCCGAGGAGCGAGATATTACAAACATGTGTCTCATGGCCCAACATTCAGAGCATACAAGTCAAGCACAAGTAGAAGCTTAACTTGTCTGAGTACAGACAACTACAAACGAAAAAGGCTGAGAAGCCTGAATATCTACAAGACCCTGCTGAGGGCACAAGATCGTAGCTGAGGTAACAAGCTAAACGTCGAAGTCCACAGGAACTACTAGTGAGACTGAAGTCTCTCTGCAAAAACATAAATTAAGCAAACATGAGTACAAATGTACCCAGCAAGACTTACATCAGAACTAGCTACATATGCATCAGTATCAACAAAGGGGTGATGGAGTTTAACTACAGCAAGCCAGCTTTGACTTAGTGGCTATCCTGAACTACGTCTGCAAGTAACTCTTTTGAGGTGGTGCACACGAATCCACATATTCACCAAATCAATACACCACTATGGATCCGCTCCCGTCTCCCTACGAGAACGCCATCCATAGCACTCATGCTTATATTGCACATTTTAGAGTATCCACTTTCACTTGTCTACGAACTGTATAGGCAACCCAGAGGTCCTTTACCACGGACACGGCTATTCGAATAGATCATTTATAACCCTGCAGGGGTGTGCTTCTTCACACATGTTTCCACCACTTAGCGTCTGCACACGACATGTGCTCGACAGACTTCAAGCGAAAGCCGACGTGGGTGTAGACCACGACCTGACTAACCACACAAGTCTCTAGTATAGTTTTATCGCCTATTCGGGTTCCATCCACGAGGAGATCCGGCCGGGGTTTCGCTCACAGCCCCAAATGATGTGTGCAAGGTTCCCGAGACACCAAACGGGCACCCGGTACACCGTGCCACGGTGTATCTACCGCATCATAGCCCACCCCTAGGGTCAGCGCTATACACGGGCTCCAACACATATCCTACAAACACCATAAACTAGTTGCAACTCCTGGACAGAGGATAGGGGCGGTTAATAAGTCGAGCGGGGTCATATTTCAGGGCCCAATGTGTGGTAGTAGCTGTTCATGGATCACAAACATAGAACTCAGTTCCTGAGGACGGCTTCAATGAGGCAACCCACCATGTACTCCTACGTGGCCTCTCACCGCTACCTTTACCAAATCGCTTTCACACACTTAGCTCACACACAGTAGGACATGTTCATCACCATTCCAATTCATCCCCGATGAATCAGACCTAACTCAACTCTAACTAGTAGCAGGCATGGCAAACAAGCATAAATGAGTAGGCACATCAGGGCTCAAACAACTCCCACTCATGCTAGTGGGTTTCATCTATTTATCGTGGCAATGACAGGTCATGAAGAGGAAAGGGGGTTCAACTACCGCAGCATGTAAAAGTTGAATCATTATTGTCCTAATATAGTAAAAGAGAACAGGAGCGAGAGAGTGGGATTGTATCGTAATGAACAAAGGGGTTTTGCTTGCCTGACACTTCTGAAGATAGTATAGCTCTTCATCGGTGTCATCGATCTCATTGTAGAAACCATGTCTACTGAGAGGGGACAAACACTGACAACAGAGAAAGAACACAATCAATGCAATGCGACAATATGATGCATGATCATGACATGGCAATATGATGTGATTTGAGCTAATGCATCGAGCAACCAAATTAAATGAAGTTGGTTTGAATCAAAGATTCAAATTCAACCCCATATGTGAAGATTCAAGTGCCATTTATTTGATTTGACCTGATCAGCAGGTTTAACTTGCTTTAACATGCATGAAAACAGTACCACTGGATAGATTGGATTTTTCTAATCATTTTTCATATATAAATTATTTCATTTAGAGTTACGGTTGATTTTCTATGATTTTTAGAAGTTTTGGGCATTTTTTGAGAATAAATAAATCATTTGGATTTATTTAAATTCCAGAAAAGCTTTACTGCGTCAGCATTGCGCAAGGCTGATGTCAGCAGGTCAACTGGGCCGACCAGGTCAAACCTGACCTGTGGGACCCATTGGTCAGTGAATCAGCTAATTAACAGTTTCAATTAAACTAATTAACACTTTAACAGTGTAAATTAGTGCTAACTACAATCCTAATCTAGGGTTAGTCAGGGGTTGGCCCCACTTGTCTGTGACTCAGGGGGAGTCAAACCCCAGGTCAAATAGGCCGGTGGCTCGCTGCCGGCGAGTGCCGAGATGGCGTAGCGCGTCGGAAACGCGCTACAGAGGGCGGTTTTGGGTGTGGCTTAGTGCGTTGGGGAGCTCTCGCTCGCGCGCATCTGATAGACTGGACAGGCGGTCGCCGGGTGGCCGGAACTCGTCGGGAACGAGCCCGTGGTGGCGCCGGAGTTCGGGCAAGCTCGAGTTCGGCGTTATTGTGCACGGGAGGACAAACGGATGTGTGCGCTCGACTCCTGGGAGCGTTCTGGGTGCGTTGATGGTCTTGGACGTGAGCGGCGGTGGCTAGAACAACGGCGGTGACATGCATGGCGGAGCCGAGCTCTTGGCCATGGAGGAGATGCATCATGGAGCTCGCGATCGCGAGAGGAAAGAGAGGGGTTCGGCGCGGAAGCTCACATCGATCACGTTGAAGGGGTCAGCGGCTCGGGGAAGATTCAGTGCGGGCAGGACGATGAAAGTCGATCTCCGGCATTCGGAGAAGAAGACAACGATGAGGATGGCAGTATGGGGCTTCCGGTGTCACCTGGCTTGTCGAGGAGGAAGAGGATGCCGTAGAGGAGCTTTTGGACGAGATGGCGAGGCCTACGGTGGCCGGTGGGCACGGTGGTGGCGAGCGGTGGTGGCGATTGCGGTCTGTGGAGAGAACAGAGGAGGGGGAGAATGTTCGGGGGTGGGGGAGGAGTCCAGGGCGTCCGGGCGTCGCGCTGGCGTCATCTAGGCGCGACGATGGGGAGCCACGCAGGCTGGGAGGGAGGAGCTGGCCGGGGCGCGTGCGTCGGGCATGTGTTCGTCCTCCTGGCAAAGAAGGAAGACGACATGGGAGGAGGCGGTGGTGGGCTGGGCCGGCCAGCTACAGTGCTGGGCCGGTTGGTGGGCTGCACAGGTGAGGCCAGGTAAGATTCTCCCTCTCTCTCTCTCTTTTATTTTCTATTTTTCTATTTCTTTTGTAACTTTTTGGCTTTTCTAAAAACACTAAAACTTACTCAAAAATCATGAAACTGCTCATGCCCACTATCTGGAATATTTCCAACAGTAAACATTTTAGTTTATGATTATTTGGACATTTAAAATATTTTATAGCATTTTAAAAGCGCAAATGCAAATACCATATGATTTAATTCAGTGATCCAAGTTGTCCTAGAAAAATGTGCAATATTTTTGGCAGAGGTTCAAGACCAATCCAAAAACGACGAACATTTTGTGAGGGCCATTTTTGGTTCGTTGAGGCAATTTTGAGTTGAAACTGTTATTACTAGAGGGGGTGCTAGGGTTTTGTTAATCCCCATTTCAAATTCATTTGAAATTAAACATGATGCACACATGAAGCTGGCCTAGCCAGAACTAGGGATGTGACACACCCCAAGTAGGCCGAGTCCTACTTGGGGTCTTCCCCAATTCGGCCTCCCCCTTCCATAATTACCGGAGGGGGAAAAGGGAAGAGGAAGGAGAGAAGGAAACGGGGGGCCGAACCCCCTCTTTCCGTTCTCCCACTCGGCCTGCTTCCATGGGGGGGGGCACCCCTTGTGGGCTGGTGTGCTCCCCTCTCATGGCCCATATATCCCCCTGGGGGGTTCCAGTAACCCCTCTGGTACTCCGATAAATACCTGATACACTCCAGAACACTTTCGGTGTCCGAATACTATCGTCCTATATATTAATCTTTACCTCTCGACCATTCAGATAATCCTCGTCATGTCCGTGATCTCATCCGGGACTCTGAACAACATTTGGTCCCCAAATCACATGACTCATATAATACAATATGTCATCGAACGTTAAGCATGCAGACCCTACAGGTTCGAGAACTATGTAGACATGACCGAGACACCTCTCCGGTCAATAACCAATAGCGGAACCTGGATTCTCATATTGGCTCCTACATATTCTATGAAGATATTTATCGGTCGAACCGTTAAGACAACATAAATTATTCCGTTTGTCCACCGGTATGTTACTTGCCCGAGATTCGATCGTCGGTATCTACATACCTAGTTCAATCTCGTTACCGACAAGTCTCTTTACTCGTTCTGTAATACATCAACCTAGAACTAACTCATTAGTCACTTTGCTTGCAAGGCTTCTTATGATGTGTATAACCGAGAGGGCCCAAAGATACCTCTTCGATACTCGGAGTGACAAATCCTAATCTCGATCTATGCCAACTCAACAAAAACCTTCGGAGATAACTATAGAGCATCTTTATAATCACCCAGTTACATTCTGATGTTTGATAACACACAAGGTATTCCTCCGGTATCCGGGAGTTGCATAATTTCATAGTCGAAGTAATATTTATTTGACATGAAGAAAGCAATAGCAACAAACTAAACGATTAATATGCTAAGCTAATGGATGGCTCTTGTCCATCACATCATTCTCCTAATGATGTGATCTCGTTATCAAATGACAACTCATGTCCATGGTTAGTAAACCTTAACCATCTTTGATCAACGAGCTAGTCAAGTAGAGGCTCGCTAGGGACACATTGTTTGTCTATGTATTCACACATGTATTTAGGTTTCTGATCAATACAATTCTGGGATGAATAATATACCTTAATCATGAATAAGGGAATATAAAATAACAGCTTTATTATTGCCTCTAGGGCATATTTCCTTCAGTCTCCCACTTGCACTAGTGTCAATTATATAGTTCACATCACCATGTGATTAACACCCATAGTTCACATTGCCATGTGACCGACACCCAAAGGATTTACTAGAGTCAATAATCTAGTTCACATCGCCATGTGATTAATACCCAAAGAGTAGTATGGTGTGATCATGTTTTGCTTGTGAGAGAGGTTTAGTCAACTGGTCTGCCACATTCAGATCCGTATGTATTTTCCAAATTTCTATGTCTACAATGCTCTACATGGAGCTATTCTAGATAATTTCTCCCACTTTCAATATATATATCCAGATTGAGACTTAGAGTTATCTGAATCTGTGTCAAAGCTTGCATCGATGTAACTCTTTACGACGAACTCTTTATCACCTCCATAACCAAGAAATATATCCTTGACTGCTGTCCAGCGATCCACTCCTGGATTACTTTGGTACCTCCCTGCCAAACTTATAGCAAGGCAACTGTCAGGACCCCGACTCAATGCCACATCGATCTAGCATGTAACACCTCATATCACTTTGCGGCCTCACGCACGGTATTCCCACGGGTGTCGCCTTACCTTTGCCCGGGACCGTTTGCGCCTTTTGGCACACGTATATGACAGTGTCGCTAGCATCCATATGATAAGGAGCCCGGGCTGACATGGCTAGTCGTAAACCCAAAGTGGCACAGACTTACAGGGACAGGCATCCATGACCCAGCATCGAACGTGTCGGTCATCAGCGAGTGAATCCAGGCTGTAGCACTGGGCTAGCAGGACTCCGGTGAACCGGGCTGTAGCGGGCTGACAGGACTCCGGTATTCATTGCGTGACATTTCCCCGAAGGGACAGACACAGGAACGAAGAAGGACACATGCCGGCCAGCCTAAGTGTTCCGGAGCAGTAGCAAGCTACCAAGGCTCAATGGAAACACTAGGAGACATTTCCCGGTAAGAGAGGCTACTAAAGATAAACAACTAGATGGTCAGATCCCACACATACCAAGCATTTCAATAACATACACACATTATGCTCGATATGTGCAAATACAACATGGCATCACAACATGACTCTACGACTCAAGTAATTTATTCAATAGGCTCCGAGGAGCGAGATATTACAAACATGGGTCTCATGACCCAACAATCAGAGCACACAAGTCAAAGCACAAGCGGAAGCTATCATGTCTGAGTACAGACATCTAGAAATGAAAAAGGCTGAGAAGCCTGACTATCTACCAGATCCTGCCGAGGGCACAAGATCGTAGGTGAGGTAACAAGCTAAACGTCGAAGACCACGCGGAATTACTAGTGAGACTGAAGTCTCTCTGCAAAAACATAAAATAGGCAAACGTGAGTACAAAT
Organism: Triticum aestivum; assembly: GCF_018294505.1. Taxonomy (NCBI): domain Eukaryota; kingdom Viridiplantae; phylum Streptophyta; class Magnoliopsida; order Poales; family Poaceae; genus Triticum; species Triticum aestivum. The sequence goes on along the minus strand of NC_057797.1, from coordinate 248,705,689 downwards.
GTACCCAGCAAGACTTGCATCAGAACTATCTACATATGCATCATTATCAACAAAGGGGATGGTGGGGTTTAACTGCAGCAAGCCAGCTTTGACTCGGTGGCTATCCTGAACTACGACTGCAAGTAACTCTTTTGAGGTGGCGCACACGAGTCCACATATTCACCATATCAATACACCACTATGGATCCGCTCCCGTCTCCCTACGAGAACGCCATCCATAGCACTCACGCTTATCTTGCGTATTTTAGAGTATCCACTTTCACTTGTCTATGAACTGATATAAGCAACCCAGAAGTCCTTTTCCGCGGACACGGCTATTCGAATAGATGATGTTAACCCTGCAGGGGTGTACTTCTTCATACATGTTTCCACCACTTAGCGTCTGCACATGACATGTGCTCGGCAGACTTCAAGCGAAAGCCGACGTGGGTGTAGACCACGACCTACCTAAACACTCAAGTCTCTAGTCCAGGTTTATCGCCTATTCGGGTTCCATCCATGAGGAGATCCGGCCGGAGTTTCGCTCACAGCCCCAAACGATGTGAACAGGGTTCCCGAGATACCAAACGGGCATCCGGTACACCGTGCCACGTACCTACCGCATCACAGCCCACCCCTACGGTCAGCGCTGTCCACGGCCTCCAGTAAGCTACAAACACCAGAAACTACTTGCAACTCCTGGACAGAGGACTAGGGTGAATAAGAAGTCGAGCGGGGTCATATTTCAGGGCCCAATGTATGGTAGTAGCTGAATCATGGATCACAAACACAGAACTCAGTTCCTGAGGACGGCTTCAATGAGACAACCCACCATGTACTCCTACATGGCCTCTCACCGACACCTTTTACCAAATCGTGTTCACACACTTAGCTCACACACAGTAGGACATGTTCACACACCTCTGATTCATCCCCGATGAATCAGACCTGACTCAACTCTAAGCAGTAGCAGGCATGACAAACAAACATGAATGAGTAGGCACAACAGGGCTCAAACAACTCCTACTCATGCTAGTGGGTTTCATCTAATTACTGTGGAATGACAGGTCATGCAGAGGATAAAGGGGTTCAGCTACCGCAGCAAGTAACAGAAGAATCGATGTTGTCCTAATGCAGTAAAAGAGAGCAGGAGCGAGAGAGTGGGATTTTATCGGAATGAACAAGGGGGTTTTGCTTGCCTGGCACTTCTGAAGATAACATTGAGTCTTCATCAGTGTCAACGATCACAACGTCGGAACATCGTCTACCGGAGGGAACAGATACCGGCAACAAGGAAGGAAATACAATCAATGCAATGCACAATATGATGCATGCTCATGACATGGCAATATGAATGTGTTTTGAGCTAATGCAACTAGCAACAGATTAAATGAAGTTGGTTTGAATACAAGATTCAAATTCAAACTCCATATGTGATTATTTAAATGCCATTTAATTGATTTGTGCTAAACAGCAGCTATAAGTTGTTCTAACATGCATGAAAATGGTACAGATGGATTCCTTGAATTTTTCTGATAATTTTTCATATATAAATTATTTAATTTGGAGTTACGGTTAATTTTCTATGATTTATTGAAGTTTATACAATTTTCTGAAATAATAACTCATTTAAGAATTATTTAAATTCCAGAAACATTTACTATGTCATCAGTGCGTCACCGTGACGTCAGCAGGTCAACAGACGCTGCTGCTGGTCAAACCTGACGTGTGGGGGCCACACGTCAGTGACACAGGGTGGTTTTAACTCACTGACAGGTGGGACCGGTCAACGGCCACGTCAGCTAGGTCAATTCCGACGCGTGGGGCCACTGTGGTTAACTTAAACTAAACAGGGGGTTAACCGTGGTTAGTTAAGGGCGTGGGGCCCACAGTCAGTGGCCAAGGCCTGGGTTAGCGGGGGGGGGGGGGGGTTAGGCCCTAATGACCAGCCACATCAGCTCTCGCCGGAGTGTAGCCGGCGACGACCACAGAGCACGGCGGGGGACGCCGGACTTGCGCTAGGGGCATTGGATCGACGCGCCAAGGGCACCAGGAGGTAGCCCGCGCCCGTGCGCATCTAGGGGGACCAATGGGAGGTGCGGGGGTGGCCGGGGTTCGCCGGAGTGGAGCCCGAGGCGGCGGCCGGAGTTCGGCCATGTGCGGGGTTGGGCTGCGGCGCGCTAGGAGAGAAACTGATGTTCCAGACGGCATCCGCGGGCCACCAGAAGCGCGCTGGTGCCACGGGTTCGAGCAGAGGGGCTCGGGTCAGGAGAGCTACGCGGCCATGGCAGACGGCGGTGCTCGGGAATGTGGCCGGGGGTGCTACGTCATGGGAACGAGCAAAATGAAGGAGGGGAAACGGAGTGGAGCTCACAGGGGTTGCGACGGTGGCCTCGGGGAGCTCGGGGAGGCACCGGAGCCGACGAATTTGACGAAGATGGCCGGCGGTCCCGAGGTTGAAGAAGACATCGAGGGCGGTGTTGCGGCACGTCTGGGGCCTCGTGGCTCGTTGAGGAGGTAGAGGGAGGCACTGCGGAGCTCTGGGAGGCGTCAGGGAGGCGAAAGGGTGGTGGTGGCCGCGGCGAACGGCGTCGGTGGCGACGGGGCTCCGCTCGGTGGAGGAGAGAGGGAGCCAAAGAAAGGGGGGAGACGATGGGAGAGGTCGAGGGGTTCCAGGGGGTCGGGGCATCGTGGTGGCGTGAGGGGGAGGCTCGGGAACGCCTCGGTGGAAGCAGGAGGTGGCCGAGGCGGCATCGGCGCTCGCCACCGAGCTGCTTCGGTGCGAGGGGAGGAAGATGACAAGGGGGAGGAGGTGGGCTGGGCCGCTGCTGGCTGCACAGTGTTGGGCCAGGTAAGTGGCGCCAGGTAAGTGGCCCAGGTGGCCTTCTCTCCCTTTCTATTTATTTTTTTTCTATTATCTGTAGTTTGTTTTGATTTAGTTTAGCAACTAAATCATTTAAATAAATTCTGTAGATTTTTATGTGGCTTGCTAAAATATATACAAAGCCACTCACAAACTTCCAGAATTATTGGAGTCATATTTAATATATATTAAATATAAATCCAAAGCAAATAGTTATTGGATTAATTCAAATGGCCAAAATAATTATCTCTGTGACTCCAAAAATATTGGTTTAAATTTTACCTCTTACCAATATTTCCATGGAATAACAGGAACATTTTCTTGGACACATTTGAGAAGATTTAAATGTTGGTTATTTTTAGAGGTTTCCTGAGGCTTTTGAAAATTCCTCAATTCAAATTTCATTTGAATTTAAACATGATGCACACCTGAGGTCTAGCCTAGTGCTTAACAGGACCAGGGATGTGACAACTCACCCCCACTAAACAAGAATCTCATCTCGAGATTCAAGCGTAGGGTAGGATGAAGGGGAAACGTAAACTAGTACAATCTTCACGATCCAGGTTGCACTTCAAATGAATGTTGATTTGAACACCATCTTTGTCTTGTCGTCTTGCTCTGAGAAATCCTGCCAACATGACATGGAGGGAAGAAGGAGACTCTAGAAGGGTCGATCTTCTCGAAGATCGAACAACTCACGGAATGAGACATAGGACCATCTCTCGGGTTGAGACACGAGATACACATCAAGAGGGGTGGAAAGAAACGGATGACGAAGGTTCACTAGGTAGACAACAATTTCACGCTTAAGAAGGTGGTAATCAATTGTCAACGTAGCGAGGAGTTGAGTTGCCATGAAATCACAACGAGACACCTTCGGAACCGTGACTCGTAGATATCTCCCCTTAAGTGGCAAAAAGAATTACCTTTGATTCAGAGATCATTGAAACTCTTTAAACCAGCCTAAGACAATTCTCGAGCGATCGTTTGGAGGGGGTCAGTAGAATGGCATACTCAGACTTGGATGATGTGGATTACCTTGTTGAAGACAACGCAATGGATGAATTTGCTTATCACCGGAAATGGAAGAGAACCATGGTAGAATGGTACATTGGCGGTGTAAACTGGGAACAAAATGCAAATGATGGGAATGATTCTGGTAACTGGGGAGAGGCTCAACAATAGAGAGTTATCCCACTATTGGAATGGTTATAGCATAACCGAAGAGACTAGGAGCAATCCCGGTTAGTGCCGGCGATAATACCTAGCGCTTGTGCGTGCTCTCAAGAACTTGAGCATTTCCATAATCATCAAGATTTTACCAACATCCGTGTCAAGGATGCTGACAACACAACATACTACCATGATGAATAGCGATGGACGATGCAGATGCAAAGCAGGATAACACTTTCTCAGATTTCACCTTAGCGAGGCCAAGGAAACAAAATCTGGATGATCGACCGAGAGACATTTAGCACTCCGCTTCTAATGTTCTCCTTGATGTGCTAGCGGAACCCATTCATAGATATGGTTTGATATCTAGAACATCAAGTAAAAAGGTCGGACTTCGGAACACAGAAATCCATAGGGGCAACTAGGGAGTAAATCCTACGAAATCCCTATGGGGAGGTGGCCAACTTCTTCAATCAAGATACTACAATAATAGGTCTTTCGACTAGGTGGTGCTGGCCATGACATCCACTTTACCAGTTATCGAGGAACCAATATTATAGTTCTTGGGGAAATGTTCCAACCATCATATCTGCCTGAGATTCAGATCTGGTTGGTGTCAGGATATTCCAGACTCATCGAACCTAGGAAGATAAATGAAAGTTTGCAACACAATTCGACGAGATAACGTTGCGAGATTCTCGGGAAATGAACTACGATAGCAAACTCCAAAACATGAGCTGGTTCTGCTACAAACATGTGAACACGTTGTCCCAGACAAGCATTACCACGTGGTAGTCTTATAATAAAACACTACCGAGTTCAGGTGGGGAACCATCAACGAGGATATCAAAATCCTTGCATACGGTATACTCTTAAGAAGGAACTTCTTCTCCTTGAACAAATCAATCAGTGGCTTGGTGTGCTAGGGACACATATGGAATGGAGGTTGCAAGTCTCCAAACCATAGAATATTTCGCACATATGCATGACTGACTTGGGATGATTCCAGAGGAAGCAAAACTAACTTTCTCAAATTCACGGCGGCAACTTTCACCAAATGCACATGTATAAGAGGAAGTCACTCCGTTCATCAAACAAATACTTCATGAGCTAGCATGAAGAAAATGCTTTCAAAAGTTTCCAACACTAACTTGTTGTCCAACAAGATCATGGAGGAGATAAGGATGTTGTCAATGGGCTCAACAACAATTCATCTGGGTTTCCTTTTAAAAGGAATTCCATAGTTAAGTGAACACGGTGATAGCATTGGTCAGACCAAAGATGTAATGGTGTATGCTCGAGGGATCAACCACGAACAAGACAACATTACGAGCATCGTTGGTACTGATTGATTTGACGATAGCCCACACTCAAATCAAAGAATTGATAAGACAATAGGTCCAACAACTGATCACAGGGACCAATCAATGAAGATATCATCTTTCTTCAACACACACTACACAAGAATATCCCTTTGGAACAAACTAAGTTAGGCAAGCTTTTATCTTCCAATTCTCCAAGTTGTTGTCTAGCTTAACCGACTAGCTCAGGGATATCCAACACAGATTCTTGGAGAAAGGGTGGTTCACAAGAAACCAACTTGATCACGAGCTCAACATAACAGTCAGGGGACAACCTGGTAATACTTCCGAGAAGATATTCGGAAAATCACGAACCACCGGTATGTTACTAAGCTTGAGAACAATCTTGCTTTTGAGGGCAAGACGACATGATCAAATGAGTGAGGACTTGACAAGATCCTAACTCATCAATCGAAGGGTGCACCGAAATAAGGACTAGGTAGCACGATCAGTCTTAGAAGGATGATTCAAAAACCAACACGCTAAGAATGAGGTTATCGTCCATTTAACTACCAAGCAACGAGGTTGCTGGGAGTATTGATTTCACACATCACAATTCATTTGTCGGTATTCCGGTTGCATCAACACGAGGGCCGAGGAATGACTAATGATGGTGAGAAGTATCACTACGTCAAAATTCATGAGAGTTGGTGCAGTTCTCATGACAATTCTGACATAAAGGGGGTAATACTCCAAGGTAGAACAAAACCAAAAGCTGGATTGGCATTTGATCTGCGGAATACAACTATTTTGACCCAATCCTAGATATGGATGAGGTACTGGAGTTTGTTTCTCCAAGTCATTCAGGACAGAATGGCTTGACGGACCACAAGGGTAATAGGCATCGATAAACGAATGCATGCATACTCTTGACTATCAATTGATAGACGAGGGTCAGAATGCAACTAAAGAGAACAACTCAAAGGAACATATAATTTTCTGAGTTGTGGATGCATAGATTAGTATGTCGAACAAAGTTCAACATATTTCTTCTGGATAACCCATGCAGAAAGGTAGAACTGGCGGAGCCACAATATATAATGGAGAACTCATCAAGAATAATCCTGTTGTGATATTTCAGTTCTACGAGGAACTTCTGCCATAAGTAGTTCATGGTATTTGGAAGAAGAAGATACCACAGACTTCAAGGACTATCGCAAAGGTTACTAATATCCTAAAGGCACTAGAAATTACTATCAACATGAAGTAGGTAGAGTGAATCTCGGGTTCAGAACCCAGGAATAGAATACCTACTAACTAAATGGCATCACGGGATGCTTTCGATAATGACGGCCAGAGTCATCACACTGGAGCATAAATCATGGCTAGGCTACTAGATGATCCCCTGAGACACCTAAGGTCATAATAGTAACTCCAACATAATGTCAAGGCAATAGAATACCTCAACTCAACAATTAGTGTGATTGAGCTGGCATAAAGGAACATCGAAACCAGAGGGAAAGGATTTTGCAAATGCATCAGACTATTTAGAAACCTGGGATGACTCGGACAACATAACGGTTGTAAATGCTCAGAAAAGATTTGAGACATTCACAAAATGATGGCATAACCACTCAGAAGCACAATATCAAGGTCTCGAGATCAATAATTAACATATAGAAGTAGTAGGAACTGAAACGAGGCTTAAGTCCAACAATCTATAAGTCTACGGATTAGTAACACGTGATCCTAATAGAAAGAAGAGATAGCCTAGTTCTTAATCCCCGTAGAAGAGAAGATGACTCAGATCAGAAGGGCATAAGGTATAAGGAATAAAAAGAGCCTTACGTTCCATCCCACAATCAATTCCCTTATATAACTAAAGAATTTCTAGACTCAACTTCGACCAGTTTGGCTTGGTAATCCTACAGGCAGTCAAGCTCTGATACCAACGCTGTCAGGACCCCGACTCAATGCCACATCGATCTAGCATGTAACACCTCATATCACTTTGCGGCCTCACGCACGGTATTCCCACGGGTGTCGCCTTACCTTTGCCCGGGACCGTTTGCGCCTTTTGGCACACGTATATGACAGTGTCGCTAGCATCCATATGATAAGGAGCCCGGGCTGACATGGCTAGTCGTAAACCCAAAGTGGCACAGACTTACAGGGACAGGCATCCATGACCCAGCATCGAACGTGTCGGTCATCAGCGAGTGAATCCAGGCTGTAGCACTGGGCTAGCAGGACTCCGGTGAACCGGGCTGTAGCGGGCTAACAGGACTCCGGTATTCATCGCGTGACATTTCCCCGAAGGGACAGACACAGGAACGAAGAAGGACACATGCCGGCCAGCCTAAGTGTTCCGGAGCAGTAGCAAGCTACCATGGCTCAGTGGAAACACTAGGAGACATTTCCCGGTAAGAGAGGCTACTAAAGATAAACAACTAGATGGTCAGATCCCACACATACCAAGCATTTCAATAACATACACACATATGCTCGATATGTGCAAATACAACATGGCATCACAACATGACTCTACGACTCAAGTAATTTATTCAATAGGCTCCGAGGAGCGAGATATTACAAACATGGGTCTCATGACCCAACAATCAGAGCATACAAGTCAAAGCACAAGCGGAAGCTATCATGTCTGAGTACAGACATCTAGAAATGAAAAAGGCTGAGAAGCCTGACTATCTACCAGATCCTGCCGAGGGCACAAGATCGTAGCTGAGGTAACAAGCTAAACGTCGAAGACCACGCGGAATTACTAGTGAGACTGAAGTCTCTCTGCAAAAACATAAAATAGGCAAACGTGAGTACAAATGTACCCAGCAAGACTTACATCAGAACTATCTACATATGCATCATTATCAACAAAGGGGATGGTGGGGTTTAACTGCAGCAAGCCAGCTTTGACTCGGTGGCTATCCTGAACTACGACTGCAAGTAACTCTTTTGAGGTGGCGCACACGAGTCCACATATTCACCATATCAATACACCACTATGGATCCGCTCCCGTCTCCCTACGAGAACGCCATCCATAGCACTCACGCTTATCTTGCGTATTTTAGAGTATCCACTTTCACTTGTCTATGAACTGATATAAGCAACCCAGAAGTCCTTTTCCGCGGACACGGCTATTCGAATAGATGATGTTAACCCTGCAGGGGTGTACTTCTTCATACATGTTTCCACCACTTAGCGTCTGCACACGACATGTGCTCGGCAGACTTCAAGCGAAAGCCGACGTGGGTGTAGACCACGACCTACCTAAACACTCAAGTCTCTAGTCCAGGTTTATCGCCTATTCGGGTTCCATCCATGAGGAGATCCGGCCGGAGTTTCGCTCACAGCCCCAAACGATGTGAACAGGGTTCCCGAGATACCAAACGGGCATCCGGTACACCGTGCCACGTACCTACCGCATCACAGCCCACCCCTACGGTCAGCGCTGTCCACGGCCTCCAGTAAGCTACAAACACCAGAAACTACTTGCAACTCCTGGACAGAGGACTAGGGTGAATAAGAAGTCGAGCGGGGTCATATTTCAGGGCCCAATGTATGGTAGTAGCTGAATCATGGATCACAAACACAGAACTCAGTTCCTGAGGACGGCTTCAATGAGACAACCCACCATGTACTCCTACATGGCCTCTCACCGACTACCTTTACCAAATCGTGTTCACACACTTAGCTCACACACAGTAGGACATGTTCACACACCTCTGATTCATCCCCGATGAATCAGACCTGACTCAACTCTAAGCAGTAGCAGGCATGACAAACAAACATGAATGAGTAGGCACAACAGGGCTCAAACAACTCCTACTCATGCTAGTGGGTTTCATCTAATTACTGTGGAATGACAGGTCATGCAGAGGATAAAGGGGTTCAGCTACCGCAGCAAGTAACAGATGAATCGATGTTGTCCTAATGCAGTAAAAGAGAGCAGGAGCGAGAGAGTGGGATTTTATCGGAATGAACAAGGGGGTTTTGCTTGCCTGGCACTTCTGAAGATAACATTGAGTCTTCATCAGTGTCAACGATCACAACGTCGGAACATCGTCTATCGGGAGGGGAACAAATACCGGCAACAAGGAAGGAAATACAATCAATGCAATGCACAATATGATGCATGCTCATGACATGGCAATATGAATGTGTTTTGAGCTAATGCAACTAGCAACAGATTAAATGAAGTTGGTTTGAATACAAGATTCAAATTCAAACTCCATATGTGATTATTTAAATGCCATTTAATTGATTTGTGCTAAACAGCAGCTATAAGTTGTTCTAACATGCATGAAAATGGTACAGATGGATTCCTTGAATTTTTCTGATAATTTTTCATATATAAATTATTTAATTTGGAGTTACGGTTAATTTTCTATGATTTATTGAAGTTTATACAATTTTCTGAAATAATAACTCATTTAAGAATTATTTAAATTCCAGAAACATTTACTATGTCATCAGTGCGTCACCGTGACGTCAGCAGGTCAACAGACGCTGCTGCTGGTCAAACCTGACGTGTGGGGGCCACACGTCAGTGACACAGGGTGGTTTTAACTCACTGACAGGTGGGACCGGTCAACGGCCACGTCAGCTAGGTCAATTCCGACGCGTGGGGCCACTGTGGTTAACTTAAACTAAACAGGGGGTTAACCGTGGTTAGTTAAGGGCGTGGGGCCCACAGTCAGTGGCCAAGGCCTGGGTTAGCGGGGGGGGGGGGGTTAGGCCCTAATGACCAGCCACATTAGCTCTCGCCGGAGTGTAGCCGGCGACGACCACAGAGCACGGCGGGGGACGCCGGACTTGCGCTAGGGGCATTGGATCGACGCGCCAAGGGCACCAGGAGGTAGCCCGCGCCCGTGCGCATCTAGGGGGACCAATGGGAGGTGCGGGGGTGGCCGGGGTTCGCCGGAGTGGAGCCCGAGGCGGCGGCCGGAGTTCGGCCATGTGCGGGGTTGGGCTGCGGCGCGCTAGGAGAGAAACTGATGGTCCAGACGGCATCCGCGGGCCACCAGAAGCGCGCTGGTGCCACGAGTTCGAGCAGAGGAGCTCGGGTCAGGAGAGCTACGCGGCCATGGCGGACGGCGGTGCTCGGGAATGTGGCCGGGGGTGCTACGTCATGGGAACGAGCAAATTGAAGGAGGGGAAACGGAGTGGAGCTCACAGGGGTTGCGACGGTGGCCTCGGGGAGCTCGGGGAGGCACCGGAGCCGACGAATTTGACGAAGATGGCCGGCGGTCCCGAGGTTGAAGAAGACATCGAGGGCGGTGTTGCGGCACGTCTGGGGCCTCGTGGCTCATTGAGGAGGTAGAGGGAGGCACTGCGGAGCTCTGGGAGGCGTCGGGGAGGCGAAAGGGTGGTGGTGGCCGCGGCGAACGGCGTCGGTGGCGGCGGGGCTCCGCTCGGTGGAGGAGAGAGGGAGCCAAAGAAAGGGGGGAGACGATGGGAGAGGTCGAGGGGTTCCAGGGGGTCGGGGCATCGTGGTGGCGTGAGGGGGAGGCTCGGGAACGCCTCGGTGGAAGCAGGAGGTGGCCGAGGCGGCATCGGCGCTCGCCACCGAGCTGCTTCGGTGCGAGGGGAGGAAGATGACAAGGGGGAGGAGGTGGGCTGGGCCGCTGCTGGCTGCACAGTGTTGGGCCAGGTAAGTGGCGCTAGGTAAGTGGCCCAGGTGGCCTTCTCTCCCTTTCTATTTATTTTTTTCTATTATCTGTAGTTTGTTTTGATTTAGTTTAGCAACTAAATCATTTAAATAAATTCTGTAGATTTTTATGTGGCTTGCTAAAATATATACAAAGCCACTCACAAACTTCCAGAATTATTGGAGTCATATTTAATATATATTAAATATAAATCCAAAGCAAATAGTTATTGGATTAATTCAAATGGCCAAAATAATTATCTCTGTGACTCCAAAAATATTGGTTTAAATTTTACCTCTTACCAATATTTCCATGGAATAACAGGAACATTTTCTTGGACACATTTGAGAAGATTTAAATGTTGGTTATTTTTAGAGGTTTCCTGAGGCTTTTGAAAATTCCTCAATTCAAATTTCATTTGAATTTAAACATGATGCACACCTGAGGTCTAGCCTAGTGCATAACAGGACCAGGGATGTGACAGCAACATCAGGTTCGGATCACAACATAGCATACATGATAGAACCTATGGCTGAGGCATAGGGAATGACTTTCATTTTCTCTCTATGTTCTAAAGTAGTAGGGTATTGAGTCTAACTCAACTTCACACCTTGTAACACAGGCAGATTGTAATACATCAAACATCAAACATGAGAACAACATCCGACTACGGATGAAACACAAACAAAATCTCAAATGAAATCCACCCTGCTAGCCCAGGCTGCCGACCTGGAACCTATCCCCTGATCGAAGAAGAAGTAGAAGAAGAACTCCAAAACAAGTAAACATCGCTCTCGCATCATGATCATTGCAATACCTGCACCTGCAACTGTTATTGTAGTAATCTGTGAGCCACGAGGACTCAGCAATCCCATTACCATGGGTATCAAGACTAGCAAAGCTTTAATGGGTATGAAATGGGTAAGTGGTGAGGTTGCAACAAGTGATTAAGCATGGTATGGTGGCTAACTTACGAGTACGAGAGTAAGATGAGAATCTATGCAAATGGTCGTGTCTCGGGATATCCACGGCCACCTATGGGACCGGGCGGCCCCTTGCTTGTTCGGCGGGGGGACGTCATGTTGCACAAAGAGCAGACCAGCGCGCAGCAGCACGGCAGACAGCACACAAGCAATTTACCCAGGTTCGGTCCGCCACGAGGCGTAAGACCCTACTCCTGCTTTGGTGGATTGATGATGGAAATGAGCGTGGTGGTGTGTGGTACACTTGCCCGGCAAGGTATGCCTCAAGGCTACGGTGACCACAAGCATATGGTGGCTTGAGTTTTGTCATGTTTCCAAACCTCTAACCCCCTCCTACGACTGCCATGGGCCTCCTTTTATAGATTAAGGGATCACCATAGTGGGAAAACAATCATTACCCACTGATATGATAGCAAATAGTACTATCATACCTAACTCTGCGAGCTGGCAGGGTGCATTAAATGTACCGCCGAGTGGCATATCACTAGTTGCCCGGCAAGGCCTGCCGGGCTTATCTTGCCAGCTCCGTGCCTGTTCTCTTGACACATCACTGGACGGGTGTCATGTGTGGGTTCCTTCCGTAGGAGATGGCTGCCATGCGGTGAATGCTGCCACTTTATCACCTTGCGACTTGACACCACACTGATTGACGATGTGGGTCGTACTTGCGTTGTTGGCAGGGTGGTTCAGGCCCTGCAAGCCCCAGCAGGTGCTGTCGGGGCGTCTTGTCTGCTTGCTTCTGGTGGTGGCCAGGCTCCTTGCCGGGCTCGCCTGCCTGGCGAGGGAGGCCCTTCTCTTGCCGATATCCTGTTCCTTTGGCTCGATCTCGATCCCTCTCAGCTTCATGTTGGTTCTTCAAGTCTCTTGGTTCTTCAACCTCCGACTTAAGATGGTGCTACAATCTTGGTCTTGTGCCTGTGCACAGTTGGGCAACATACCTGCGGTCTGTTGCAGCGACAGGAGCCCCTGGGCTTGCCCCGATCGTGCTGCTGAGCATGGACGGGGTAGGGCCTAATAAGTGCACAGGCAAGGCTGCTAAAGCAGTTGGCCCCTTTGAAGTTTTTTCGTTGCTGCTTCATTAGTCTTGTTCTTGGGGGCGGTTTCCGATATCCCCGCGTGTGGTGTAAAGCCAACAGTGGTGGGGCTGTGCCAATGATGGCCCGTGAATGACTTTAGCGCACGGGGTAGAAACCGCCAAATTACTCTTCCTACAACACGCTCTTTTCCTCAGCAACGTATGTTGCATGCATAGTGGGGGCTAGGTAACGGAGGCACGTGGTCCGTAAGAGCATCTTGAGGTGGGTCCATCCGTCTTAATGTGGCGGGGGAGGGTGGTGGTCGCTTATTGACGGAGTAGCTTGAAGGAAATATGCCCTAGAGGCAATAATAAAGTTATTATTTATTTCCTTATAATCATGATAAATGTTTAGTATTCATGCTAGAATTGTATTAACCGGAAACATAATACATGTGTGAATAAATAGACAAACAAAGTGTCACTAGTATGCCTCTACTTGACTAGCTCGTTAATCAAAGATGGTTATGTTTCCTAACCATGAACAATGAGTTGTTATTTGATTAACGAGGTCACATCATTAGTTGAATGATCTGATTGACATGACCCATTCCATTAGCTTAGCACCCGATCGTTTAGTATGTTGCTATTGCTTTCTTCATGACTTATACATGTTCCTATAACTATGAGATTATGCAACTCCCGTTTACCGGAGGAACACTTTGGGTACTACCAAACGTCACAACGTAACTGGGTGATTATAAAGGAGTACTACAGGTGTCTCCAATGGTACATGTTGGGTTGGCGTATTTCGAGATTAGGTTTTGTCACTCCGATTGTCGGAGAGGTATCTCTGGGCCCTCTCGGTAATGCACATCACATAAGCCTTGCAAGCATTACAACTAATATGGTAGTTGTGAGATGATGTATTACGGAACGAGTAAAGAGACTTGCCGGTAACGAGATTGAACTAGGTATTGGATACCGACGATCGAATCTCGGGCAAGTAACATACCAATGACAAAGGGAACAACGTATGTTGTTATGCGGTCTGACCGATAAAGATCTTCGTAGAATATGTAGGAGCCAATATGGGCATCCAGGTCCCGCTATTGGTTATTGACCGGAGACGTGTCTCGGTCATGTCTACATTGTTCTCGAACCGTAGGGTCCGCACGCTTAACGTTACGATGACAGTTATTATGAGTTTATGCATTTTGATGTACCGAAGGTTGTTCGGAGTCCCGGATGTGATCACGGACATGACGAGGAGTCTCGAAATGGTCGAGACATAAAGATTGATATATTGGAAGCCTATGTTTGGACATCGAAGTGTTCCGGGTGAAATCAGGATTTTACCGGATTACCGGGAGGTTACCGGAACCCCCCGGGAGTCATATGGGCCTTATTGGGCCTTAGTGGAAAGGTGAAAGGGCTGCCCATAAGGGCTGCGCGCCTCCCCCCTCCCCTAGTCCTATTAGGACTAGGAGAGGTGGCCGGCCACCCCTCTCCCTCTTTCCCCCTTGGGAATCCTAGTTGGAATAGGATTGGGGGGGGGAGTCCTACTCCCGGTAGGAGTAGGACTCCTCCTGCGCCCTCCTCCTGGCCGGCGCACCTCTCCCCTTGGCTCCTTTATATACGGAGGCAGGGGGCACCTCTAGACACACAAGTTGATCATTGAGATCGTTCCTTAGCCGTGTGCGGTGCCCCCTGCCACCATATTCCACCTCGATCATATCGTTGTAGTGCTTAGGCGAAGCCCTGCGTCGGTAATACATCAAGATCGTCACCACGCCGTCGTGCTGACAGAACTCCTCCCCGAAGCTTTGCTGGATCGGAGCCCGGGGATCGTCATCGAGCTGTACGTGTGCTAAGAACTCGGAGGTGCCGGAGTAACGGTGCTTGGATCGGTTGGATCGGGAAGAAGACGTACGACTACTTCCTCTACGTTGTGTCAATGCTTCCGTTGCGATCTACAAGGGTACGTAGATCATACTCTCCCCTCGTTGCTATGCATCACCATGATCTTGCGTGTGCGTAGGAAAATTTTGAAATTACTACGTTCCCCAACAGTGGCATCCGAGCCTAGGTTTTATGGTTTGATGTTATTTGCACGAGTAGAACACAAGTGAGTTGTGGACGATACAAGTCATACTGCCTACCAGCATGTCATACTTTGGTTCGGCGGTATTGTTGGACGAGACGACCCGGACCAACCTTACGCGTACGCTTACGCGAGACCGGTTCCCTCGACGTGCTTTGCACATAGATGGCTTGCGGGCGACTGTCTCTCCAACTTTAGTTGAACCGAGTGTGGCTACGCCCGGTCCTTGCGAAGGTTAAAACGGAGTCTATTTGACAAACTATCGTTGTGGTTTTGATGCGTAGGTGAGATTGGTTCTTGCTTAAAGCCCGTAGCAGCCACGTAAAACTTGCAACAACAAAGTAGAGGACGTCTAACTTGTTTTTGCAGGGCATGTTGTGATGTGATATGGTCAAGGCATGATGCTAAATTTTATTGTATGAGATGATCATGTTTTGTAACCGAGTTATCGGCAACTGGCAGGAGCCATATGGTTGTCGCTTTATTGTATGCAATGCAATCGCGATGTAATGCTTTACTTTATCACTAAACGGTAGCCGTGGAAGCATAAGATTGGCGAGACGACAACGATGCTACGATGGAGATCAAGGTGTCGCGCCGGTGACGATGGTGATCATGACGGTGCTTCGGAGATGGAGATCACAGGCACAAGATGATGATGGCCATATCATATCACTTATATTGATTGCATGTGATGTTTATCTTTATATGCATCTTATCTTGCTTTGATTGACGGTAGCATTATAAGATGATCTCTCACTAAATTATCAAGAAGTGTTCTCCCTGAGTATGCACCGTTGCGAAAGTTCTTCGTGCTGAGACACCACGTGATGATCGGGTGTGATAGGCTCTACGTTCAAATACAACGGGTGCAAAACAGTTGCACACGCGGAATACTCAGGTTATACTTGACGAGCCAAGCATATACAGATATGGCCTCGGAACACGGAGACCGAAAGGTCGAGCGTGAATCATATAGTAGATATGATCAACATAATGATGTTCACCGATGAAACTACTCCATCTCACGTGATGATCGGACATGGTTTAGTTGATTTGGATCACGTGATCACTTAGAGGATTAGAGGGATGTCTATCTAAGTGGGAGTTCTTAAGTAATATGATTAATTGAACTTAAATTTATCATGAACTTAGTACCTGATAGTATCTTGCTTGTTTATGTTGATTGTAGATAGATGGCTCGTGCTGTTGTTCCGTTGAATTTTAATGCGTTCCTTGAGAAAGCAAAGTTGAAAGATGATGGTAGCAATTACACGGACTGGGTCCGTAACTTGAGGATTATCCTCATTGCTGCACAGAAGAATTACGTCCTGGAAGCACCGCTGGGTGCCAGGCCTGCTGCTGGAGCAACACCAGATGTTATGAACGTCTGGCAGAGCAAAGCTGATGACTACTCGATAGTTCAGTGTGCCATGCTTTACGGCTTAGAATCGGGACTTCAACGACGTTTTGAACGTCATGGAGCATATGAGATGTTTCAGGAGTTGAAGTTAATATTTCAAGCAAATGCCCGGATTGAGAGATATGAAGTCTCCAATAAGTTCTATAGCTGCAAGATGGAAGAGAACAGTTCTGTCAGTGAGCATATACTCAAAATGTCTGGGTATAATAATCACTTGATTCAATTGGGAGTTAATCTTCCAGATGATTGCGTCATTGACAGAATTCTCCAATCACTGCCACCAAGCTACAAGAGCTTCGTGATGAACTATAATATGCAAGGGATGAACAAGACTATTCCCGAGCTCTTCGCAATGCTGAAAGCTGCGGAGGTAGAAATCAAAAAGGAGCATCAAGTGTTGATGGTTAACAAAACCACTAGTTTCAAGAAAAAGGGCAAAGGGAAGAAGAAGGGGAACTTCAAGAAGAACGGCAAGCAAGTTGCTGCTCAAGAGAAGAAACCCAAGTCTGGACCTAAGCCTGAAACTGAGTGCTTCTACTGCAAGCAGACTGGTCACTGGAAGCGGAACTGCCCAAAGTATTTGGCGGATAAGAAGGATGGCAAGGTGAACAAAGGTATATATGATATACATGTTATTGATGTGTACCTTACTAATGCTCGCAGTAGCACCTGGGTATTTGATACTGGTTCTGTTGCTAATATTTGCAACTCGAAACAGGGGCTACGGATTAAGCGAAGATTGGCTAAGGACGAGGTGACGATGCGCGTGGGAAACGGTTCCAAAGTCGATGTGATCGCGGTCGGCACGCTACCTCTACATCTACCTTCGGGATTAGTATTAGACCTAAATAATTGTTATTTAGTGCCAGCGTTAAGCATGAACATTATATCTGGATCTTGTTTGATGCGAGACGGTTATTCATTTAAATCAGAGAATAATGGTTGTTCTATTTATATGAGTAATATCTTTTATGGTCACGCACCCTTGAAGAGTGGTCTATTCTTATTGAATCTCGAGAGTAGTGATACACATATTCATAATGTTGAAGCCAAAAGATGCAGAGTTGATAATGATGGTGCAACTTATTTGTGGCACTGCCGTTTAGGTCATATCGGTGTAAAGCGCATGAAGAAACTCCATACTGATGGACTTTTGGAACCACTTGATTATGAATCACTTGGTACTTGCGAACCGTGCCTCATGGGCAAGATGACTAAAACACCGTTCTCCGGTACTATGGAGAGAGCAACAGATTTGTTGGAAATCATACATACAGATGTATGTGGTCCGATGAATATTGAGGCTCGTGGCGGATATCGTTATTTTCTCACCTTCACAGATGATTTAAGCAGATATGGTTATATCTACTTAATGAAACATAAGTCTGAAACATTTGAAAAGTTCAAAGAATTTCAGAGTGAAGTGGAAAATCATCGTAACAAGAAAATAAAGTTTCTACGATCTGATCGTGGAGGAGAATATTTGAGTTACGAGTTTGGTGTACATTTGAAAAATTGTGGAATAGTTTCGCAACTCACGCCACCCGGAACACCACAGCGTAATGGTGTGTCCGAACGTCGTAATCGTACTTTACTAGATATGGTGCGATCTATGATGTCTCTTACTGATTTACCGCTATCATTTTGGGGATACGCTCTAGAGACGGCCGCATTCACGTTAAACAGGGCACCATCAAAATCCGTTGAGACGACGCCTTATGAACTATGGTTTGGCAAGAAACCAAAGTTGTCGTTTCTGAAAGTTTGGGGCTGCGATGCTTATGTGAAAAAGCTTCAACCTGATAAGCTCGAACCCAAATCGGAGAAATGTGTCTTCATAGGATATCCAAAGGAAACTATTGGATACACCTTCTATCACAGATCCGAAGGCAAGACTTTTGTTGCTAAATTCGGAAACTTTCTTGAGAAGGAGTTTCTCTCGAAAGAAGTGAGTGGGAGGAAAGTAGAACTTGACGAGGTAACTGTACCTGCTCCCTTGTTGGAAAATAGTACATCACAGAAAACTGTTTCTGCGACACCTACACCAATAAGTGAGGAAGTTAATGATAATGATCATGAAACTTCAGAACAAGATACTACTGAACCTCGTAGATCAACCAGAGTAAGATCCGCACCAGAGTGGTACGGTAATCCAGTTCTGGAAGTCATGCTACTAGATCATGATGAACCTACGAACTATGAAGAAGCGATGGTGAGCCCAGATTCCGCAAAGTGGCTTGAAGCCATGAAATCTGAGATGGGATCCATGTATGAGAACAAAGTATGGACTTTGGTTGACTTGCCCGATGATCGGCAAGCAATTGAGAATAAATGGATCTTCAAGAAAAAGACTGACGCTGACGGTAATGTTACTGTCTATAAAGCTCGACTTGTCGCAAAAGGTTTTCGACAAGTTCAAGGGGTTGACTACGATGAGACCTTCTCACCCGTAGCGATGCTTAAGTCTGTCCGAATCATGTTAGCAATTGCCGCATTTTATAATTATGAAATTTGGCAGATGGATGTCAAAACTGCATTCCTGAATGGATTTCTGGAAGAAGAGTTGTATATGATGCAACCAGAAGGTTTTGTTGATCCAAAGGGAGCTAACAAAGTGTGCAAGCTCCAGCGATCCATTTATGGACTGGTGCAAGCCTCTCGGAGTTGGAATAAACGCTTTGATAGTGTGATTAAAGCATTTGGGTTTATACAGACTTTCGGAGAAGCCTGTATTTACAAGAAAGTGAGTGGGAGCTCTGTAGCATTTCTGATATTATATGTGGATGACATATTATTGATTGGAAATGATATAGAATTTCTGGATAGCATAAAGGGATACTTGAATAAGAGTTTTTCAATGAAAGACCTCGGTGAAGCTGCTTACATATTAGGCATAAAGATCTATAGAGATAGATCAAGACGCTTAATTGGACTTTCACAAAGCACATACCTTGACAAGATTTTGAAAAAGTTCAAAATGGATCAAGCAAAGAAAGGGTTCTTGCCTGTGTTACAAGGTGTGAAGTTGAGTCAGACTCAATGCCCGACCACTGCAGAAGATAGAGAGAAAATGAAAGATGTTCCCTATGCTTCAGCCATAGGCTCTATCATGTATGCAATGCTGTGTACCAGACCTGATGTGTGCCTTGCTATAAGTTTAGCAGGGAGGTACCAAAGTAATCCAGGAGTGGATCACTGGACAGCGGTCAAGAACATCCTGAAATACCTGAAAAGGACTAAGGATATGTTTCTCGTATATGGAGGTGACAAAGAGCTCACCGTAAAAGGTTACGTTGATGCAAGCTTTGACACTGATCCGGACGATTCTAAATCGCAAACCGGATACGTGTTTACATTGAACGGTGGAGCTGTCAGTTGGTGCAGTTCTAAACAAAGCGTCGTAGCGGGATCTACATGTGAAGCGGAGTACATAGCTGCTTCGGAAGCAGCAAACGAAGGAGTCTGGATGAAGGAGTTCATATCCGATCTAGGTGTCATACCTAGTGCATCGGGTCCAATGAAAATCTTTTGTGACAATACTGGTGCAATTGCCTTGGCAAAGGAATCCAGATTTCACAAAAGGACCAAGCACATCAAGAGACGCTTCAACTCCATCCGGGATCTAGTCCAGGTGGGAGACATAGAGATTTGCAAGATACATACGGATCTGAATGTTGCAGACCCGTTGACTAAGCCTCTTCCACGAGCAAAACATGATCAGCACCAAGGCTCCATGGGTGTTAGAATCATTACAGTGTAATCTAGATTATTGACTCTAGTGCAAGTGGGAGACTGAAGGAAATATGCCCTAGAGGCAATAATAAAGTTATTATTTATTTCCTTATAATCATGATAAATGTTTATTATTCATGCTAGAATTGTATTAACCGGAAACATAATACATGTGTGAATAAATAGACAAACAAAGTGTCACTAGTATGCCTCTACTTGACTAGCTCGTTAATCAAAGATGGTTATGTTTCCTAACCATGAACAATGAGTTGTTATTTGATTAACGAGGTCACATCATTAGTTGAATGATCTGATTGACATGACCCATTCCATTAGCTTAGCACCCGATCGTTTAGTATGTTGCTATTGCTTTCTTCATGACTTATACATGTTCCTATAACTATGAGATTATGCAACTCCCGTTTACCGGAGGAACACTTTGGGTACTACCAAACGTCACAACGTAACTGGGTGATTATAAAGGAGTACTACAGGTGTCTCCAATGGTACATGTTGGGTTGGCGTATTTCGAGATTAGGTTTTGTCACTCCGATTGTCGGAGAGGTATCTCTGGGCCCTCTCGGTAATGCACATCACATAAGCCTTGCAAGCATTACAACTAATATGGTAGTTGTGAGATGATGTATTACGGAACGAGTAAAGAGACTTGCCGGTAACGAGATTGAACTAGGTATTGGATACCGACGATCGAATCTCGGGCAAGTAACATACCAATGACAAAGGGAACAACGTATGTTGTTATGCGGTCTGACCGATAAAGATCTTCGTAGAATATGTAGGAGCCAATATGGGCATCCAGGTCCCGCTATTGGTTATTGACCGGAGACGTGTCTCGGTCATGTCTACATTGTTCTCGAACCGTAGGGTCCGCACGCTTAACGTTACGATGACAGTTATTATGAGTTTATGCATTTTGATGTACCGAAGGTTGTTCGGAGTCCCGGATGTGATCACGGACATGACGAGGAGTCTCGAAATGGTCGAGACATAAAGATTGATATATTGGAAGCCTATGTTTGGACATCGGAAGTGTTCCGGGTGAAATCAGGATTTTACCGGATTACCGGGAGGTTACCGGAACCCCCCGGGAGTCATATGGGCCTTATTGGGCCTTAGTGGAAAGGTGAAAGGGCTGCCCATAAGGGCTGCGCGCCTCCCCCCTCCCCTAGTCCTATTAGGACTAGGAGAGGTGGCCGGCCACCCCTCTCCCTCTTTCCCCCTTGGGAATCCTAGTTGGAATAGGATTGGGGGGGGGAGTCCTACTCCCGGTAGGAGTAGGACTCCTCCTGCGCCCTCCTCCTGGCCGGCGCACCTCTCCCCCTTGGCTCCTTTATATACGGAGGCAGGGGGCACCTCTAGACACACAAGTTAATCATTGAGATCGTTCCTTAGCCGTGTGCGGTGCCCCCTGCCACCATATTCCACCTCGATCATATCGTTGTAGTGCTTAGGCGAAGCCCCGCGTCGGTAATACATCAAGATCGTCACCACGCCATCGTGCTGACAGAACTCCTCCCCGAAGCTTTGCTGGATCGGAGCCCGGGGATCGTCATCGAGCTGTACGTGTGCTAAGAACTCGGAGGTGCCGGAGTAACGGTGCCTGGATCGGTTGGATCGGGAAGAAGACGTACGACTACTTCCTCTACGTTGTGTCAACGCTTCCGTTGCGATCTACAAGGGTACGTAGATCATACTCTCCCCTCGTTGCTATGCATCACCATGATCTTGCGTGTGCGTAGGAAAATTTTGAAATTACTACGTTCCCCAACATAGCTGCCTTCCCCGCCCGGCCTATAAAAGGAGGAGCGGAGGAGGGCAGAGTCATCCACCTCTACATCCCTCTCTTCCTTCTTTCCTGGTTCTCTACTTCTTCTGGTAATGGCGAATGGAAGGGCCTGGGGCCAGTCCCCGGGCTCCTGCTCGGGGAAATTGCTGCCTCATGTTGGTGCTAATGCCAGGGGAGTGAGCTTGGTCCTTGGCGTGGCGAATCTTTCGGTTTCTTTGATGCTCGTCCGGGAGGAGGAGCTGGAGATCATTGGTAATTCCAGCATTGCCCCTCCCGGAGGCCTTGGGGTTGTTGTTGACGTGGCACGCGCCTTCCGGTTGGCTGGAGCGATGGTAGCGGTGTATACCAATTGTGGGTGATGCCGCTACCGTCTCTGCCCCTTCCCCCTTTTCCTCCTCTCCTCTTTCCAATTGGCGAGGGTGACGGGCCTTGCTCGTCACCTTGCGCAGCTCCTGGGTGTACATCGCTTGGGACCAAGGCACATAACTACTCCGCCAGTCCCTTCGTCACTGCCCTCCCCCAACCGCTTCTTTTATTCTCCTTTCCCTCGGGTTTAAGCATCCTGGGAAAAGGAGCAGAGAAAGGAAAAAAGGGGTTATAAGGTTTTTATATTTTTTCAATCTTAAACATATAGGCAATTGCCAAATTTTAATTCAAATAATGTAATCTCTCAAGTCCATCGTTGTATTCTGTAATGCTTGTACTTGTAACTACATACAAATGAAAAAGATGAAT
Source organism: Triticum aestivum (assembly GCF_018294505.1). Taxonomy (NCBI): domain Eukaryota; kingdom Viridiplantae; phylum Streptophyta; class Magnoliopsida; order Poales; family Poaceae; genus Triticum; species Triticum aestivum. The sequence goes on along the minus strand of NC_057797.1, from coordinate 248,682,910 downwards.
CTTGTCAGGAACTCATGCATGTGTATGTCCATGCAGAGGCAAAGTGCCTCTTCAATAGAATAAACGAGTTTTCCTCGGCAGGATATCCTGCCGGCACCCTCTTTGTCTGTCGGACAACTTCGTCTGTCGGGGAACAGACAGAGGGGCCAGCCCCCCCGCCAACCCCTTCTTCCCAAAGGACACTACAACCACCCTGACTGAATCAGCGTTCGAGTCATGGATGGGAGCACCTAAGTTTCAAAGAGGGAGGCGAGGTTTTCTTATGCAAAGTTTTAGCTTTATAGAATACTAATTGGCAAGAGGTGAACTTATTTGTTTGGCTTGCTGGGGATCGCCATGCTGTGCAATCTTCTCGTCTCTTGACGAAGCCAGGTTCACGGCAAGAACCTGCAACTCCATGTAGATGAGAATGAATGCAGGATGTAATCCTATCTATATGCATATGAAAATGCTCATGAAATGCTTATGGAATGATCTGGGTGTGCTTGTGCATGCATGCATTCTTAGTTGGGCCCCCCTCCAACGCTTCTTTTTTTCTCTTGCACGGGGTCATCGTCCGGCTTGTACAAGGGGTTACATGCAACTTCGGCAATGCCATGTACAATGGGTGGCTGCCGGGCAGGGCCCGACAGCCTCTGCGCCTTACGGGTAGAACTTACAGAGATGCTCAATGTTCCATGAGTTTTTCAACGGCGTGCCATCTCCGATCTCCAGACGGACTGCGCCGGGTCTGGAGATTCGTACTACTCCCTCCGTTCCGAATTACTTGTCTTAGATTTGTCTAGATACGGAGGTATCTAGCACTAAAATGAGTCTAGATACATCCGTATCTAGACAAATCCAAGACAAGTACTTCGGAACGGAGGGAGTACCTGGTAAGGGCCTTCCCAGTTCGGTGATAACTTGTGTGTACCCTTGGCAGACTGAACGCGCCTAAGTACAAGGTCACCTTCCTCAAGACACCGGGCACGAACCCTGTGGCTGTGATAGCAACACAGGGCTTGCTGATAGCGTGCAACATGCGTAGCGGCCCGGAGACGGTTCATCTCGAGTAGCACAACGTCATCACGCTGGTGCTAATCATGCGCTACTTCATCATAGGAAAGCACCCGTGGAGACCTTTAAATGAGTTCTGTGGGGATAACTACTTCTGTCCCGTAGACCAGTGAGAGGGGAGTCTGCCCGGTGGCTCGATTAGGTGTATCGAAAGTCCTTGTCTTGAGTCCACGAAGCACTTTAGTGTTCACCCTTTTAGTCTGTCCATTGCTCCGTGGGTGTGCCGCAGAGGCAAATCCGAGGGTTTGAACATATTGCATGAAGGCGTGGCTCGTGAATTGTGTGCCGTTGTCAGTGATGATCCTTGCCGGAACTCCGAAACAACACACCAATTCTTTCAAGATCTTGATAGATGACTGAGCAGTCACCTTCCTTGCGCCAGTCACTTATGGCCACTTTGTAAACTTGTCGATGGCAACAAACTAGAATTCAAAGCCCCCGGTTGCTCAGGGGAAGGGGCCGAGGATATCAAGCCCAAAGACCGTAAATGGCCATGCCAGAGGGATTGTCTGAAGAGCTTGGGCAGGCAGGTGTGTTTTCTTGGAATGGAACTGACAAGCTTCACATGTCGTGACGAGCTCAACTGTGTCTTGGAGGGCTCTGGGCCAATAGAATCCTTGCCAGACTACTTTCCCAACTAATACCCTTGATCCAATGTGTGAACCGCACATTCCTCTGTGAATCTCAGCCAGCAGCTCCTTTCCATCCTCCCGGGAGACCCACTTCAATTTCACACCATTGGGTCTCCTTCTGTACAAAGTGTCATCGACAAACTGATACATACTGGCCCTCCGGGCTACTTTCTCGACTTCATCTAGGTCGCCAGGGAGTTCTCCGGTTTGGAGGATGCAGATGATATGCCTTGCCCAAGTTGGAGCCTGAGGCTCGGGAATGAGGACTAGCGGCACCTCCTCGGCTACGGGAGCACCAGCCTTGTTCACGCGGTCCATAGGCCTGGCTGGAGGGGGTGGTCCAGTAGGATGTGAGGAGTTGTTTCCGGCAGGGTCTTTGCCGGAGCGGATGGCTCAATCGGGAGAGGCTTCCCGTAGTCCAACTTTCTCCTTTTCTGGACCATTTTGGTTGGTGATACAGAGGGTTAAGAGAGGTGGAGAACAAAATTTACTGGTTCCACAGGAAGCTTCTGCGCAGCAGACTTTGATAGGTGATCAGCTATGCTGTTTTCCGCACGGGGTACGTGCTCTGTTTGCAACCCATCAAAGCGCTCCCCCAACCTCCTTACTTCCTCAACGTATGCTTCCATCAATGGGCTTTGATAATCCTTGTTGACTTGTCTCACCACCAACTGTGAATCTCCTCGAATGATCAGCTTCTTGATTCCCAATTCTACTGCAATCCTGATCCCGGTAAGGAGCCCTTCATACTCAGCTATATTATTGGTGTCTTCTTCCTGGGCAAAGTGCATTTGGATGACGTACTTCAAGTTCTCCCCGGATGGGGCAACATGTAGCACGCCAGCTCCTGCACCTTGTAGGGAAAAGCACCATCAAAATACATAATCCATTCTTGGGGTGATTTCTTGCCGGGGAAAGCTGTTTCCCTTGCTTCCTCATCAGGGGTTGGCATCCATTCTGCAATAAACTCTGCCACCGCCTTGCTTTGAATGGTTGAAGTGCTCTCAAACTTCAAACCAAAGCTGGATAACTCCAAAGCATCACCCAAACATCACCGGCAACGTAATCTTTCCCTTGGGACGGTTCCTGCCGGGACTAACTCTTTGAAACGTGCCGGTAACTTCCAGCTCTTCTTCTCCTATATGAAGCTTGTTAATAACTGCTGGGGAAATCAAATTCAACCGGCCCCGCCATCCACTAACATCTTTGTGACCTTGAGGTTGCGAATTGTTGGGGAAACCAACAATGGCAAACACCCTACCGCGGTGGTGCGGCAAGGGTGGTCCTCCTCATCAAAGATGATGGGGTGCAGGACCATTTGAGCAGCTTCCGGGCCTCTGGCACTGGCTCCACAACATTGACCTCTCATGCCCATTGCTTCAGCTGGCGATGGGAGGAGTGCAAGGATGCACCGCCATCAATGCATAAGGCGTCAATGGCCTGCTGAAATTCCTGCTCATTGGTTTCCTCTTCATTCCCTCCATCACTCAAATCATCACAGGCTTCCTTCTCATGGCCCCTGGCGTGGTTTCCTTGGTTCTGAAAGGGTTTGCCTGGACGGTTTGCTTCACCGCCTCGGCCCTTTCCGCCAGCAGCATTCTGACCATTCTCCTTATCACGCTTATCATATTCTGCTCTCTGTCTCTTGACAAGCTGCTCAACATAATAACATTCATGGAGGTTGTGGCCCTTGGTCCAGTGGATCTTGCAGTATGGCCCTTCACCTTTCCTGGCTTTCTCCATGGCAGCGGCTTCTCGGCAGGCAGTGCACGTGGCAACTTCCTTGTCGGGGGCCACAGCCTTGGCCTTCTTGCCGGTACTAGGCGTTCTAGAACCTTCCACAGTCATCACTGTCTTATCTCTTGGCTTCTTGTTGCGCTTCTTGCCCTTTCTTTGACTGGTTGATTCATCTTCTTCCACTGGATCAACATTGATGCAATCCACCTCTCCGGACAACTTACTTCCTTCCTCCATCCGAGCACACTTACCCACTAGTGTGTACAACTCCTTCATAGTCTTAGGCAACCGCACATTCATCTTAGAACGAATGTGATGGTTGCCCACATTGGACTGAAAGGCTGCTATAACAGCTACAGGATGGATATTCGGAATATTACTATGGACTTTACTGAATCTTTGTAAATGCTTACGGAGAGTTTCTCCTTCCTTATGTTGGAGAAGCTGCAGGTTGCTGGGCCTACCGGTCTCCTGGTGGCCACCGGTGAAGGCACCGATGAACTCATGGCACAGGTCTGCCCAAGATGAAATGGAGCTCTCCGGCAGGTGCATCAGCCAAGATCTCACGTTGGACTTGAGAGCCAATGGGAAGTAATTGGTGAACACCTTCTCGTCTCTTCACCCGGCAGCCTGAACAACAATGGTGTAGATGCTCAGGAACTCTGCCAGGTTTGGTCCCCCGTCGTACTTCTCGGGTATCTCCGGCTTGAACATTCGGATGGACGCCAACAGACTTGCCGCAGCTCGCGTGTAAAGGTAGGGCAGCCGACCTCGAAAGGTAGGGACCCGCTAATGCCAAATGCAGGCTCGTCAACATTGAGGCCGCCGCACCCGTCGGCCTGGCGGGGGTCGCCGAGAGGTCATCCCATGAAGACACGCGCGTGTCCCTGCCGCCTATCCTTCGGGGTTCGCTGTTGGCCCGGACGTGCTCGAGGGTCGGAAGAGGCCATCGAGACGTCATCAGGATCTTGTTCTTGTTGCACCCGTGTCTGCTGCTATGGGGGGACTGCACGGTAGGGACAACCCCCTCCGTTCGGCCAGCAGTACGAGAAGTTGTCGTCACTTTGGGAGGCCATGCCGGGCCGGCGCGCCGCGAGCCCCCAGCCTCAGCGAAACCGAGCAGACTCTGGATGGTGGCACACCATTCATCCATTTGCTCGGCTGCTGGCGGGAACCTCAGTAGCAGCTGGAACCTCCGTGCTTGTGCTTGGCATGGAAGTTGATGACCTTGACCGCACTGTCGCCTAGCTCATGATGGTGCCTACGGCGGTGATGGTGATGGTGCACCCGTGCTGCGGTGGGGTGACCACCTGGGTAGCGGGGTCGCGTGACGATGGCGCTTGAGGGCTGCGGCTCCGTTGGTGGGAGGAGGGGATGTAAGCGGAGTCTCCCTCCCATCCACACCTTGCGGAGCTTGACCATCGACACAATGCTGAAGCTGTTCTCCTCTGATGCCTTTAGCCCCCGTGTCTGCCGCAGGGGAGTGGCGACAGCGCCATCTGCTCTTGCCACGCCCTTGGCAGCGCTCACATCCTCACTTGGCCACGCATCCCCCCGACATTTGAGGCCGCGGGCGGCGAAGCCTTCGAGGTAGATGGTTGGGATGAAAGGCCGTACTTCTTCTTGGGTGCCATGGTAAATGGCGTTGTCGAAGATGAAGATGGCGATGAAGATGACACACTGCGCACGCTTTCAATTTCGCACAAGCGAGCCCCCTACCTGGAAGGCCAAAGATGTCGTGGGATATCCGCGGCCACCTATGGGACCGGGCGGCCCCTTTCTGGTTCGGCGAGGGGACGTCACATTGCACAAAGAGCAGACCAGCGCGCGGCAGCACGGTAGATAGCACACAAGAAATTTACCCAAATTCGGGGCGCCGTGAGGCATCAGACCCTATTCCTGCTTTGGTGGATTGATGATGGAAATGAGAGTAGTGGTCTGTGGTATACTTGCCTGGCAAGGTATGCCTCAAGGCTATGGTGACCACAAGCGTATGGTGGCTTGGGTTTTGTGAAGTTTACAAACCTCTAACCCCCTCCTACGACTGCCATGGGAATCCTTTTGTAGATTAAGCGGTCACCACAGTGGCAAAACAGTCATTACCCACTGATATGATAGCAAATAGTGCTATCATACCTAACTCGGCTGGCTGGCAGGGTGCATTAAATGCACTGCTCAGTGTCACATCACTAGTTGCCTGACAAGGCCTGCCGGGCTTATCTTGCCAGCTCCGCGCCTGTTTTCTTGACACGTCGCTGGACGGGTTTCACCTGTGGGTTTCTTCCGCAGGAGATGTATCACGCCCAATATGCGGTACTATCCTAAAGGGACTCGAAGGTCCCACCAAGGATAGAACCACATATTGACACGCTTTTGCAAGGTGGATATCCTTACATTGTACCATAACATAATAGTTCGGCATACATACAAAAGGCATACAATGCCACAAGAATACATCAATACAACATACATAGAACAACATCCAACTACGGATGAAACACAAACCTGAACTCAAACGACATCCACCCTGCTAGCTCAGGCTGCCGAACAGGAACCTATCCCCTGAACGAAGAAGAAGCAGAAGAAGAACTCCAAAACAAGAAAACATCGCTCTCGCGTCATGATCATCGCATTACCTATACCTGCAACTGTTGGTGTAGTAATCTGTGAGCCATGAGGACTCAGCAATCCCATTACCATGGGTATCAAGACTAGCAAAGCTTAATGGGTGTGGAAAGGGTAAATGGTGAGGTTGCAGCAACGAATACACATTGTATGGTGGATAACTCACGAGTACAAGAGTAAGATGAGAAACTACGCAAACGGTCGCAAACTAGTAATGATCAATAAGTGATCCTGAACTACTTACGTTCAAACATAACTAAACCGTGTTCCCCTCTCGGACCTCCCTGAAAAGAGACAATCAGGGTTACGCAACGTGGTTGGTGTATTTTAATTTGAGTTTACTTTAAGTCCTCTACACCCGGATATTAACAAATTCCCATATGCCACATAACCGCGGGCACGCCTCTCGAAAGTTGAAACCCTGCAGGGGTGTCCCAACGTAGCCCATGACAAGCTCACGATCCGCGGAGACAATCCTCCATCGCGGGACACTTCAATCAGACTCGGAATCTTGGTGCACAAGATATTTCGACAATGGTAAAACTAGTCCAGCAAGACCTCCCGGGCGTGCTGTCACCCTGATAATAGTCGCGCATATCTCGCCTGAGGCCACGTCCGGATGGGTCAGCCTACATGTATATACCTAATACCTCGAGTTTCCCCAAGGCGGCCCCACAGTCTGCCCGGTTTGGACAACACTCATGAGGAGCACTGGCCTGGCTTGTTGATTAAGTCCACGGGGTCCGGACAGTCCCTATGCAAGTTTTTAGTTGTTATTAGGCAAATGGTAAAACCAATGTTGGGCCTTGTTGGAGGAGTTTTATTCAAAGAGAACTATCAAGAGGGGCCCATAAACCCTCATTGTGTTAGGGACGCAAAAACAAGGAACATAACACAGGTATGATGGAAACTAGGGCAGGAAGAGTGGAACAAAACACCAAGCAAAAGGCCAAGCCTTCCACCCTTTACCAAGTATATAGATGCATTAATTGAATAAGATATATTGTGATATCCCAACACATCCATGTTCCAATATGGAATAACCTGCAAGGCACCTGCAACTAGCAACGCTATAAGAGGGGCTGATGTCACATCCCTAGTCTGGTATGACTTAGGCTAGCTAGCTATTTGTGCATCATATTTAAATTTCATTTAAATTTGAAATGAGGATTGGTGGAACCCTCAGAATCATTTTTTTAAAAAAATGACCCAAATAAAAATTGCTCCAAAGGGTCCAAGAAAATGCTCATGATGCCCTCTAAAAATATTGGACAGAGATAAAAATCAAAACAATATTTTTAGGAGCTCATGGATATTTATTTTGGCCATTTGGATTAATTCGATAATTATTTGCTTTGGACATATATTATTATATATTTGAAATATATGTCCAAAAATTGTGCCTTTTGTTGAGGAGCCCTGGAATAATACCCTTAGCCCCTATAAAAATTGGCATAAGCAAATAAAATGGTTTAGTATTTTATTAAACCAAACAAATGTCAGAAAAAAATAGAAAAGGGAATTAAAAAAAACAGGAAAACCTCACCTGTGCTTACCTGGGGCTCTCCCCTGCGCAGCCCAGCAGCAGCAGGCCGGCCCAGCCAGGAGGTGGCCCAGCCCACCTGGCCCCCCCTCCTCTGTCGTCTTCCTTCCCGACAGGGGAACGGAGTGTGGCCGGCGCGCGCGCGCGCCACCGCGCCACGCCTCCTCCCTCCCTGCCTGCCTGTCCTCCCCTCGCCGCTCTGGATGGACCGCACGTCGCCACGCAGCCGCCCCGGTCTTTTTCCCCTCCCTCTCGCTCTCCCTCCTCCCTGGTTCTCTCTTCCCCGAGCGCACCCGAGCGCAGCCGCCGCCATCGCTCGCCGTTGCCATAGCCACCGCCTCCCCCTCGCCTCCCCGTCGTCCCCAGGAGCTCCGCCTCGTCGCCAGCTACCTCCTCGCCGAGCCACGCAAGCCGGAGTGCCCCGTGGAGCCGTCGCCGTCGCCAAATTCGACTCCGGCCGCCGTGGATCCTCGCCGGCGATTCGGGAGCTACCGGGCATCCCCGACCTCGCCCTCGCGCTCGCTGGTTCCGCGGTGAGCCCCCGCACCGAACCCCCTCCTCCCCGTGTCCGTTTGCGCCGTCTAGGCCTTAGCTCCGCCATGGCCGAAGCTCGCCTCCGCTCGAGCTTGTCGCCGGCGTTGCTCCGGCGACCTTTTGGCCACGCCAGTGCACCTAGCACTCTCGCCGCACCTCGTAGTGCCCCGCTAGCGCTTTAGTTCGCGCTTTTGCACGCTGCAGCCGCGTCCCCGAACACAGCCGAGCTCCGGCCGCCGCCGCAAGCTTGCTCCGGCGAGCTCCGGCGCCCCCGCAGCCCCCCAACCAGCTCCCCTGGTTGCGGACGAAGACGGGCTACGCCCCGGTGGTCTTCGCGCGATCAAACGCCGTCTGTAACGCAAGTCCGGCGAGTCGCCGCCGCGCTAATGGTCGCCGCCGGCCAGAACTCCGGCGGGCTGACGTGGCTTAGCTAATTAGTCACTAATCCCCCACCTACTGACGCTGACCAGTGGGCCCAGGGTTTAGTCAAAGCTAGTCAGCCCGGGTTTGACTCGGGGTTAACCCCAGTGTCACTGACGTGTGGGTCCCACACGTCAGGTTTGACCCTGGACAGCCGCGTTGACCCGCTGACGTCGTGCTGACGTCATGCTGGCGCAGTATATAAATTCTGGATTTAATTAAATCAGGAAATTCCAGAAATTGATTTAAACTTCAAAAATTCATATCAATTCAACCGTAGCTCAGATTAAAATAATTTATATATGAAAAATTATCAGAAAAATGCAACCTTTCCATCTGTACTAGTTTCATGCATGAAAAACCAACTTATACATGCTGAATATGGGAAAACACATTATGGCATATATAAGAGACCTAATTTAGAAATGCATTTGAACCTTTGGTTCAAATGGACTTCAAACCAATTGAACACTAGTTGCATTAGCTCAACAGCATCACATCTACATGCCATGTTCATGCATCATATTGTTGCATATGATTGTGTATTGATTGCCGGCACCGTTCCTTCTCGATAGGTCCTGCTCCGGAGACGTTCCAGAGTACCTGTCTGTGAAGCAGTGCCTCCCTTGTTGATTTACCAGGCAAGCAACCCCCCTTGTTCATTTCGATAAAACCCTACTCTCTCGCTCCTGCTCTCAGTTATTGCATTAGGACAACAACGATTCATCTGCTACTTTGTGCTGCGGTAGTTGAACCCATTCCTCTGCATGACCTGTCATTGCCACAGTAAATAGTTGAAACCCACTAGCATGTGTAGGAGTTGATTGAAGCCACTGATGTGTTCCTACCATGCTATGCCTGCTATTGCTTAGAGTTGTGTCAGGTCTGATTCATTGGGAATGAATTGGAGTGTCACGATATGTTCTGATGCTGAGAGTGAAGTGTGTGAACACGATTTGGTAAAGGTAGCGGTGAGAGGCCATGTAGGAGTACATGGTGGGTTGTCTCGCTGGAACCGTCCTTAAGCACTGAGTTCTATGTATGTTGTCCAATGACTCGATACTACCACACATTGGAATGCTTAAGTGCCCCTCTCGACTTATTAACCAACTTGGTCTCTGTCCAGGAGTCGCAACTAGTTTCTGGTGTTTGTAGGTAGTGCTATTTTTCTACCAAGTGGCACCCGGCAGGGTGGGCTTGGGACAGACTAGGCACACGTGGCACGGTGTACCGAGTGGCACCCGGTTGGTGGGCTCGGGAACCCTGCTCACATCGTTTGGGGCCGTGAGCGACACCCCGGCCGGATCTCCTTGCGGATGGAACCCGAATAGGCGATAAACCTGGACTAGAGTCTTGTGTGGTTAGTCAGGTCGTGGCCGACACCCTCGCCAGGCTTCCGCTTGAAGGTTGCCGAGGTACATGACGTGTACATGGCGGTAAGTGGCGAGAGCGTGTGTGAAGAAGTACACCCCTGCAGGGTTAACATGATCTATTCGAATAGCCGGGTCCGCGGTTATGGACTTCTTGGATGCTTACATGGTACATAGACAACTTGAAGTGGATACTATAAAATGCTCAAGACAAGTGTGAGTGCTATGGATGGCCTTCTCGTAGGGAGACGGGGATGAATCCATAGTAGTGTATTGTATGGTGATTAGTGGACTCGTGTTCGTTGTTTCACCTCAAAAGTTTCTGGTAGTCGTAGAATAGGATAGCCACAGAGTCAAAGCTGGCTTGCTGCAACTAAACCCCACATTACCCTCTTGATACAAATGCATGTATGATAGGATCTGATGTAAGTCTTGCTGAGTACCTTTGTACTCATGTTGCTTTATTTATGTTTTTGCAGCGGAGACTTCGGTCTTACTAGGGTTCTCATGGACTTCGACTAGTAGCTAGTACCTCAGCTACGATCTTGATCGGATGTTGTAGATAGTCAGGCTCTTCAGCCTTTTTCATTTGTAGATGTCTGTACCCAGACATGTAATGCTTCCGCTTGTTGCTTGTATGCTCTGTATGATGGGTCTAGTGACCCCTGTTTGCAATAATTGCTATGACGGCTCTTCTGAGCCTTTATCTATATGAGTTGTTGAGTTATGCTGTGATGCCATGTTGTACAGCACATACTTGCATGTTATGCGTACGTGTAATGTGTATTGCTATGTGTGGGATCTGACTATCTAGTTGTTTATTCTTAGTAGCCTCTCTTACCGGGAAATGTCTCCTAGTGCTTCCACTGAGCCCTGGTAGCTTGCTACTGCTCCGGAACACTTAGGCTGGCCGGCATGTGTCCTTCTTCGATCCTGTGTCTGTCCCTTCGGGGAAATGTCACGCGATGAATACCGGAGTCCTGCTAGCCCGCTACAGCCCGGTTCACCGGAGTCCTGTTAGCCCAGTGCTACAGCCTGGATTCACTCGCTGATGACCGACACGTTCGATGCTGGGTCATGAATGCCTGTCCCTGTAAGTTAGTGCCACTTTGGGTTTACGACTAGCCATGTCAGCCCGGGCTCTTTATCATATGGATGCTAGCGACACCATCATATACGTGTGCCAAAATGCGCAAACGGTCCCGGGCAAAGGTAAGGCGACACCCGTGGGGATACCGTGCGTGAGGCCGCAAAGCGATATGAGGTGTTACATGCTAGATCGATGTGGCATCGAGTCGGGGTCCTGACAGCTTTGGTATCAGAGCCTGACTGCCTGTAGGATTACCAAGCCATTCTGGTCGAAGTTGAGTCTAGAAATTCTTTAGTTATGTAAGGGAATTGATTGTGGGAAGGAACGTAAGGCTCTTTTACTCCTTTACCTCATGGCCTTCTGATCTGAGTCATCCTATCTTTCCGACGGGATTAAGGAACTAGGCTTCTCTTCCGTCTATCAGGATCACGTGTTACTACTCCGTAGTCCCATAGGACTGGTTGATCAGAGTCATACCCAGTTTTGAGTATTTCCGGTGTAGTCTGTTTAGTACTATCCCAGAACCTTGAGTGGTGATGTTGAGTTGTTGTACTACCCCATTTTTAGTATGATGTCTCATTCTGAGCATTTTACTGCCGTTATGCTGCCGGAATTGCCCTAGGAGTTCGAGTGATACTAACTCCTTGTCCTACATTCTACAGTCCATAGTTGATGCTGATTCCGTCCTTGGTTCGTTTCTCAGGATGTCATCGGCTAAGCGAAGTTCCGTTGCTCGTAGCCAGAACCATGGATATGGTAGGGATGAGGATCCTCCCGACCAGTCTTCGTTGACAGAGCTCATGCTAGAGATGGAGAGGAACAAGCGTGAGTCTAATCGTTTGTTGGCACGTATCGAGGAGAACACCGCACATCAGTTCAAAGGGTCTGCTACCATTCATGATTTCATTCGCTTGCACCCACCTACTTTTCATCATTCCATCGAGCCACTCGATGCAGATGACTGGCTCCGTAGCATCACCCATAAGCTGCGTTCTGCGAACGTAGCTGAAGATGACAAGGTCACTTATGCCACATACCACCTGGAAGGTCCTGCTAGTCTTTGGTGGCAGAACTATGAGACTTTGCTTCCAGCCGGCCAGATTCCTACCTGGAAGGATTTCACTGAGTCTTTTCGTGAGCATCACATTCCCCAGGCCCTTCTTGATCGCAAGAGAGAAGAGTTCTGTAGTTTCACCCAGAGTAAGATGGCTGTTGATGCTTATAGCAGAGAGTTTGAGAACCTCGCCCGTTATGCCACAGAAGAAGTGTCCACGGACGCCAAGAAGCAAGCTAGGTTCCGGAAGGGTCTCAACCCCAAGTTGCGTCGTGATCTCCACCTGCATCATTGTGATACATTCCAAGCCCTTGTGAACAAAGCCATCAATGCAGAGACAGCTCAGCTCACTTACGAGGAGTCTCGTAAGCACACCCGTGATTTGGGATCCTCCTCTGGCTCTAGCTCCCAGAAGCGCCGGATTTGGGTTCCAAACTCCGCTCTTCCTTCCGGATATGCACCGAGGCCATCCTATGTGGTGCCTTCTCCAGCTCAGTCGTATGTTCCACCCGGGCCTACTGGTAGACCGTTTGTCAGTGCGGGTCCACGTCCAACCTCAGGGACTTGCTTCACATGCGGGAAGCCAGGACACTATGCACGTGACTGCTCTCAGACTAGTTATGCTCCACCCCAGCCCGAGAAGACTGTTGGCTGTATTAAGCCATCACGCAAGATGATCAGTGTCAAGTCAGCCCCTACTGAACGTGGACGTGTGCATCACGTCTCAGCTAAAGACGCTCATGATGATCCAGATGTCGTTCTTAGCACACTCCTCGTCAATTGTCACCCAGCATCAGTTCTATTCGATACTGGAGCATCTCACTCCTTCATTTCTGAAGGCTATGCTCGTTTGCACGACATGTCATTTTGCGATATGCCAACTCCGCTAGTCATCCAAACTCCTGGATCCAAATGGCAAACCTCTAGTGTAAGCCATGGTAACGAAATCCTTGTTGACAGACTTGTATTCCTTGCATCACTTGTAGCCCTCAAGTCCTCAGATATTAACATCATCTTGGGTATGGACTGGATGACAGCTCATCATGCCAAGATTGATTGTTACACAAGATCTGTTCAACTTACACACCCATCTGGCAAGATAGTCACCGTCTCCACTAGAGTTGCAAAGCGTCAGCTCTATTCTCTTAATGCCAGCCCTCTTCCAGACCTTGAAGATATCCCGGTAGTCCGTGACTTTCCGGATGTCTTTCCAGAGGAACTGCCAGGTGTTCCCCCTGACAGAGATGTAGAGTTCGTCATAGATCTTATCCCAGGAACAGCTCCAATCTCCCGGAGACCTTACAAGATGGCACCCCTAGAACTAGCCGAGCTTAAGAAACAACTCGATGAGTCCTTGCAAAAGGGTTTCATCCGTCCTAGTTCTTCTCCTTGGGCTTGCCCCGTCCTCTTCGTCAAGAAGAAAGACGGTACGGACCGGATGGTTGTAGATTATCGTCCCGTTAATTTGGTCACGATAAAGAACAAGTATCCGCTTCCCAGGATCAACGACCTGTATGATCAGCTCGCTGGATCCTCAGTCTTTTCCAAGATGGATTTAAGGTTAGGCTACCATCAAATCAAGATCAGAAATGGGGACATTCCCAAGACAGCTTTTGTTACTCGTTATGGTCAGTACGAGTACACCGTCATGTCCTTTGGCCTAACCAACGCCCCAGCCACATTCTCCCGCCTGATGAACTCGATCTTCATGGAGTACTTAGATAAGTTCGTCGTGGTTTACCTCGATGATATTCTTATTTACTCGAAGAACGAGGAAGAGCATGCCGAACATCTTAGACTTGTGTTAGAAAAACTCAGAGAACACCGCCTTTATGCCAAGTTCTCCAAGTGTGAATTTTGGTTGCCAGAAGTGACCTACCTAGGCCACGTAATCTCTGGTAAGGGCATTGCTGTCAATCCCGAGAGAGTTCAAGCCGTTCTCGATTGGACTCCACCTGAGACCGTTAAACAAGTTAGGAGTTTCCTTGGTCTAGCCAGCTATTGTCGCCGCTTTGTTGAAAACTTCTCCAAAGTAGCCAAACCCCTCACGGAACTTCTCAAGAAAGATAAAAAGTTCGAGTGGTCCCCACAGTGTGAGTACAGTTTTCAGGAACTGAAAAGACGCCTGACTTCTGCTCCCATACTTGTGCCACCGGATTTCACTAAAGACTTTATTATCTACTGCGACGCCTCACGACAGGGACTAGGTTGCATCCTTATGCAGGGTCGTCATGTGATTGCCTATGCATCCCGACAGTTGCATCCACATGAGGAGAATTATCCTACACATGATCTAGAGCTTGCAGCCGTAGTCCATGCACTCAAGACCTGGCGACATTACCTCCTTGGTAAACGTTGCGAGATCTACACCGATCACCAGAGTCTCAAGTATATCTTCACCCAACCGGATCTGAACCTTAGGCAAAGACGTTGGTTGGAGTTAATCACAGATTATGATCTAGGGATTACCTACACCCCAGGCAAAGCCAATGTCATGGCTGATGCTCTAAGTCGTAAATCCTATTGCAACAATCTCATGTTGCAGCAAGGCCAACCACTTCTCCATGAGGAATTCTGTAAGCTTAACCTTCACATTGCTCCTCGCGGATTCCTTTCTACCTTGGTGGCGAAACCTACCCTTGAGGATCAGATCATCTCTGACCAGAAGTTTGATAGGGGGGTTATTCGCATTAAGAGAAACATTAAGAAGGGAGTTGGTGGATGTTTCTCTATGGATGATCGTGGTGTTGTTTTCTTTGAGAATCGCTTGGTGGTTCCCAAGAATCAACATCTGCGACAATTGATTCTTAAGGAGGCGCATGAATCCCCTCTCACGATTCATCCCGGTAGTACTAAGATGTATCAGGACCTACGCCAGAGGTTCTGGTGGACTAGGATGAAAAGAGAAATCGCTGAGTTCATTGCTAAATGTGACGTTTGTCGTCGCGTTAAGGCAGAGCATCAAAGACCTGCTGGCACCCTTCAGCCTTTAGCTATTCCTGAATGGAAATGGGATAAAGTTGGTATGGACTTCATTACCGGCTTTCCCAGGACCAAAAGAGGGAATAACGCTATCTTCGTAGTCGTTGATCGTCTTTCCAAAGTGGCTCACTTCCTTCCTGTTCGAGAAAATATCACTGCTAGTCAGCTTGCTGACTTATATATTTCTCGAATAGTGTCACTGCATGGTGTTCCACTAGAGATCAATTCAGACCGTGGCAGCCTTTTCACTTCTCATTTCTGGGAGAGTTTCCAAACTGCCATGGGAACCCATCTTTCCTTCAGTACCGCTTTCCACCCTCAGTCGAGTGGTCAGGTGGAACGGGTCAATCAAATTCTCGAAGACATGCTCAGAGCTTGCGTTATCTCATTCGGTATGGATTGGGAGAAATGTCTTCCTTTTGCCGAGTTTGCTTATAACAATAGCTACCAATCCAGCCTCAAGAAAGCTCCTTTTGAGGTTCTCTATGGACGAAGATGTCGAACACCTTTGAACTGGTCAGAAACCGGTGAAAGACAATTCTTTGGACCGGATATGATCCAGGAGGCAGAAGAGCAAGTTCGCATCATTCGTGAGAATTTGAAAACAGCCCAGTCTCGTCAGAAGAGCCAGTACGATCGTCATCATAAGGATATGACTTATGAGATTGGCGACCAAGCTTACCTTCGGGTTACTCCTTTGAAGGGTACCCATCGTTTCGGTATCAAGGGCAAGTTGGCTCCTCGATACATTGGTCCCTTTCGCATTCTCGCTAAACGAGGAGAGGTTGCCTACCAATTGGAACTACCCCCACATCTTTCTCGAGTTCATGATGTCTTCCACGTCTCTCAACTCAGGCGTTGCTTCTCGGATCCCATCCGCGGAGTGGACCACGAAACGCTTGATCTCCAAGATAACCTCACATACCGAGAGTACCCGGTTCGCATTCTTGATCAAGCAGAGCGTGTTACTCGACGTCAGAACATCAAGTTTCTCAAAGTTCAGTGGTCTCATCATTCCGAGAGAGAAGCTACCTGGGAGCGAGAAGATCGTCTTCGACTGGAGTACCCCGCTTTCTTTCCGTCGACCCCTGAATCTCGAGACGAGATTCTTTCAAGTGGGGGCGAGTTGTCACATCCCTAGTCTGGTATGACTTAGGCTAGCTAGCTATTTGTGCATCATATTTAAATTTCATTTAAATTTGAAATGAGGATTGGTGGAACCCTCAGAATCATTTTTTAAAAAAATGACCCAAATAAAAATTGCTCCAAAGGGTCCAAGAAAATGCTCATGATGCCCTCTAAAAATATTGGACAGAGATAAAAATCAAAACAATATTTTTAGGAGCTCATGGATATTTATTTTGGCCATTTGGATTAATTCGATAATTATTTGCTTTGGACATATATTATTATATATTTGAAATATATGTCCAAAAATTGTGCCTTTTGTTGAGGAGCCCTGGAATAATACCCTTAGCCCCTATAAAAATTGGCATAAGCAAATAAAATGGTTTAGTATTTTATTAAACCAAACAAATGTCAGAAAAAAATAGAAAAGGGAATTAAAAAAAACAGGAAAACCTCACCTGTGCTTACCTGGGGCTCTCCCCTGCGCAGCCCAGCAGCAGCAGGCCGGCCCAGCCAGGAGGTGGCCCAGCCCACCTGGCCCCCCCTCCTCTGTCGTCTTCCTTCCCGACAGGGGAACGGAGTGTGGCCGGCGCGCGCGCGCGCCACCGCGCCACGCCTCCTCCCTCCCTGCCTGCCTGTCCTCCCCTCGCCGCTCTGGATGGACCGCACGTCGCCACGCAGCCGCCCCGGTCTTTTTCCCCTCCCTCTCGCTCTCCCTCCTCCCTGGTTCTCTCTTCCCCGAGCGCACCCGAGCGCAGCCGCCGCCATCGCTCGCCGTTGCCATAGCCACCGCCTCCCCCTCGCCTCCCCGTCGTCCCCAGGAGCTCCGCCTCGTCGCCAGCTACCTCCTCGCCGAGCCACGCAAGCCGGAGTGCCCCGTGGAGCCGTCGCCGTCGCCAAATTCGACTCCGGCCGCCGTGGATCCTCGCCGGCGATTCGGGAGCTACCGGGCATCCCCGACCTCGCCCTCGCGCTCGCTGGTTCCGCGGTGAGCCCCCGCACCGAACCCCCTCCTCCCCGTGTCCGTTTGCGCCGTCTAGGCCTTAGCTCCGCCATGGCCGAAGCTCGCCTCCGCTCGAGCTTGTCGCCGGCGTTGCTCCGGCGACCTTTTGGCCACGCCAGTGCACCTAGCACTCTCGCCGCACCTCGTAGTGCCCCGCTAGCGCTTTAGTTCGCGCGTTTGCACGCTGCAGCCGCGTCCCCGAACACAGCCGAGCTCCGGCCGCCGCCGCAAGCTTGCTCCGGCGAGCTCCGGCGCCCCCGCAGCCCCCCAACCAGCTCCCCTGGTTGCGGACGAAGACGGGCTACGCCCCGGTGGTCTTCGCGCGATCAAACGCCGTCTGTAACGCAAGTCCGGCGAGTCGCCGCCGCGCTAATGGTCGCCGCCGGCCAGAACTCCGGCGGGCTGACGTGGCTTAGCTAATTAGTCACTAATCCCCCACCTACTGACGCTGACCAGTGGGCCCAGGGTTTAGTCAAAGCTAGTCAGCCCGGGTTTGACTCGGGGTTAACCCCAGTGTCACTGACGTGTGGGTCCCACACGTCAGGTTTGACCCTGGACAGCCGCGTTGACCCGCTGACGTCGTGCTGACGTCATGCTGGCGCAGTATATAAATTCTGGATTTAATTAAATCAGGAAATTCCAGAAATTGATTTAAACTTCAAAAATTCATATCAATTCAACCGTAGCTCAGATTAAAATAATTTATATATGAAAAATTATCAGAAAAATGCAACCTTTCCATCTGTACTAGTTTCATGCATGAAAAACCAACTTATACATGCTGAATATGGGAAAACACATTATGGCATATATAAGAGACCTAATTTAGAAATGCATTTGAACCTTTGGTTCAAATGGACTTCAAACCAATTGAACACTAGTTGCATTAGCTCAACAGCATCACATCTACATGCCATGTTCATGCATCATATTGTTGCATATGATTGTGTATTGATTGCCGGCACCGTTCCTTCTCGATAGGTCCTGCTCCGGAGACGTTCCAGAGTACCTGTCTGTGAAGCAGTGCCTCCCTTGTTGATTTACCAGGCAAGCAACCCCCCTTGTTCATTTCGATAAAACCCTACTCTCTCGCTCCTGCTCTCAGTTATTGCATTAGGACAACAACGATTCATCTGCTACTTTGTGCTGCGGTAGTTGAACCCATTCCTCTGCATGACCTGTCATTGCCACAGTAAATAGTTGAAACCCACTAGCATGTGTAGGAGTTGATTGAAGCCACTGATGTGTTCCTACCATGCTATGCCTGCTATTGCTTAGAGTTGTGTCAGGTCTGATTCATTGGGAATGAATTGGAGTGTCACGATATGTTCTGATGCTGAGAGTGAAGTGTGTGAACACGATTTGGTAAAGGTAGCGGTGAGAGGCCATGTAGGAGTACATGGTGGGTTGTCTCGCTGGAACCGTCCTTAAGCACTGAGTTCTATGTATGTTGTCCAATGACTCGATACTACCACACATTGGAATGCTTAAGTGCCCCTCTCGACTTATTAACCAACTTGGTCTCTGTCCAGGAGTCGCAACTAGTTTCTGGTGTTTGTAGGTAGTGCTATTTTTCTACCAAGTGGCACCCGGCAGGGTGGGCTTGGGACAGACTAGGCACACGTGGCACGGTGTACCGAGTGGCACCCGGTTGGTGGGCTCGGGAACCCTGCTCACATCGTTTGGGGCCGTGAGCGACACCCCGGCCGGATCTCCTTGCGGATGGAACCCGAATAGGCGATAAACCTGGACTAGAGTCTTGTGTGGTTAGTCAGGTCGTGGCCGACACCCTCGCCAGGCTTCCGCTTGAAGGTTGCCGAGGTACATGACGTGTACATGGCGGTAAGTGGCGAGAGCGTGTGTGAAGAAGTACACCCCTGCAGGGTTAACATGATCTATTCGAATAGCCGGGTCCGCGGTTATGGACTTCTTGGATGCTTACATGGTACATAGACAACTTGAAGTGGATACTATAAAATGCTCAAGACAAGTGTGAGTGCTATGGATGGCCTTCTCGTAGGGAGACGGGGATGAATCCATAGTAGTGTATTGTATGGTGATTAGTGGACTCGTGTTCGTTGTTTCACCTCAAAAGTTTCTGGTAGTCGTAGAATAGGATAGCCACAGAGTCAAAGCTGGCTTGCTGCAACTAAACCCCACATTACCCTCTTGATACAAATGCATGTATGATAGGATCTGATGTAAGTCTTGCTGAGTACCTTTGTACTCATGTTGCTTTATTTATGTTTTTGCAGCGGAGACTTCGGTCTTACTAGGGTTCTCATGGACTTCGACTAGTAGCTAGTACCTCAGCTACGATCTTGATCGGATGTTGTAGATAGTCAGGCTCTTCAGCCTTTTTCATTTGTAGATGTCTGTACCCAGACATGTAATGCTTCCGCTTGTTGCTTGTATGCTCTGTATGATGGGTCTAGTGACCCCTGTTTGCAATAATTGCTATGACGGCTCTTCTGAGCCTTTATCTATATGAGTTGTTGAGTTATGCTGTGATGCC
This sequence comes from Triticum aestivum, assembly GCF_018294505.1. Classification (NCBI taxonomy): domain Eukaryota; kingdom Viridiplantae; phylum Streptophyta; class Magnoliopsida; order Poales; family Poaceae; genus Triticum; species Triticum aestivum. Next base: position 248,663,221 of record NC_057797.1, on the reverse strand, counting down.
ATGTTGTACAGCACATACTTGCATGTTATGCGTACGTGTAATGTGTATTGCTATGTGTGGGATCTGACTATCTAGTTGTTTATTCTTAGTAGCCTCTCTTACCGGGAAATGTCTCCTAGTGCTTCCACTGAGCCCTGGTAGCTTGCTACTGCTCCGGAACACTTAGGCTGGCCGGCATGTGTCCTTCTTCGATCCTGTGTCTGTCCCTTCGGGGAAATTTCACGCGATGAATACCGGAGTCCTGCTAGCCCGCTACAGCCCGGTTCACCGGAGTCCTGTTAGCCCAGTGCTACAGCCTGGATTCACTCGCTGATGACCGACACGTTCGATGCTGGGTCATGAATGCCTGTCCCTGTAAGTTAGTGCCACTTTGGGTTTACGACTAGCCATGTCAGCCCGGGCTCTTTATCATATGGATGCTAGCGACACCATCATATACGTGTGCCAAAATGCGCAAACGGTCCCGGGCAAAGGTAAGGCGACACCCGTGGGGATACCGTGCGTGAGGCCGCAAAGCGATATGAGGTGTTACATGCTAGATCGATGTGGCATCGAGTCGGGGTCCTGACAGCTGAGCAAAGCGGTAACATAGCCAAACAATGGTTTGCTAGCAAGGTTGAAAAGTTTAGAGGCTAACATGGCAATTTGGGAGGCTTGATAAACAAGTGGTAGGTGGCGCGACATAGCGATAGCAACAAGACAACTAGCATAGCAAAGGTAGTAGTGATATCCAAGGGGACGGTCATCTTGCCTGAAATCCTGCTAGGAAGAAGAACGAGTCCATGAAGAAGAGAATCCCACGTAGACGAACGAATCCTCACAATCGCAACGAAACAGGAACTAACGAGAAGAAGCAACAACCGGAAAGGAGCAACCAACACGGTAAACACACAACACATAAATATGACATGATGCTCAACCAATTTTGATGCATGACAGGGCTACATCATGCTACTCATGGCAAGAAATGATGCATCCAAGAGCAACACATCAAAGCAAGTTTAAATGAGACCGGAATCAACATATAACAATTCCGGTAAGTCCTCATATGCAACTTTCGAAATTGGTATAGATCTGAACAAAACATTATGTTAAAGTTGTTAAACATCAAGTTAAAGTGCACCAAGATGATCTACACAGTTTTCTAGTCAAGTTACATATAAAGTTCACTTAATTCGGAGCTACGGCCTGGAAGATATGAGCAAAACAAGTTAAACATGACATTGATGCAAAAGCAAGCAAAACACAATCACAAACACTCCAAAACAAGGATGCAACAAGGCATGGTGAAAGTACATGTAAAACCAAGCAAGTTTCATATAGAGCATACTCCAAACGGAGCAACAGTTCAACACATACACTCAATGCAAGTTTCAAACACAATCTACCCAAAACAGCAACTAAGTACTTTGCAATCAAGGAAACAACATGGTACAGGAATCATATGAGCACAAACTTGACATGCACGTAACGTACATAAAACATGCTTCAAATATCATTAAGGTTCAGGTTCATAGGCATCAAGATTAATCCAAGATACACAGATAATGACTGTGAAAAACAGAGCATACATGTGAGCAGGAATAACATGTTGACATGTTGGAGGCATGAAACAATGAGACTATAGTGCAAGATCACAGCAAACAAAAGCATGGAATTAAAGTACAGGTTAAACATGGCAAAACATGATTACTAAGTATCTCCATATGAGCCCTAGATCAATGGCAATCAACAAGACAAGATGCAACATGATATAAGCTGATTCTCAGACTTAGAGGAAATCTGGGAATGCAAAACAATAACACTATGATGCTGACTTTGGAGGCATATAACAATAGGCATAGAAAATTTAATAATTATGCAAAAGAGATGGGCATGTAGTATACATGATATACTTCAACTTAGTCCATGAGCACAATTTCATATGAAGCATGTAGTAATTACTATGATGCTTGCGAAAAAGGAACATGTTGTTAACAGGTTGACAGATTTAGCATGATGGCAACTTGAGAGGAAGAAAGAGACAAGATATAGCAAGTTATATGGCAACCAAGGGCATGGCATCAAAGTACACATAACAAGGAGCAAATAACCTCAAGGCATCATATACATATGACCCATAGACTAGTGGGAACCAACAAGACAAATTTGAATGCAGTAATAGTTTTAGCAAGTGTAAAATAGCAACATCATCATAGCATGTTTACAAGCTTGGAACAGAGGTCATACGAAGTCCAAAATTATCAAACTTGACATGTGGACAAAGTACTCATAGCATAATTCAAAACATGCAATTGGAGCATCTCCAAAATAGGCATAGAGTAATCAATAACAAGCTCACAACATGGCATCACGAAGTTAACAGCAAACTAGAACATCATTTAGGCATGTTCATGGCAATGAAAACATATGCTACAGGACATATATGAGGCATCAAAAGGCATGGAATCATATCGCATAACATGGACATCAAAACATGTCCACTAGGCATCTCCAGATTATGCATGGAATAGTTGGTAGCATCAAGTTAACATGGCAAAATCACTAAGTCTTAGAAAATAACAAACATCAAGTGTCACACTTTGCAAGCTTGTGCTAGTCACCACAAGGCACATAAAAAAATACATGGATTGCACCACTGTAAATATGGCATGAAGATGCTCCTAAAACATGTAAACATGATTCTCAAAATACAAACACACAAAATGATATGAAAAAGACAAATCAAAAAGTTATAACAAACTTCGGTAGTTAACATCATATAACACTCCTTCAACGATGATTAAGGCATCAAGATTAGCAGTAACATGCAAACAAATGACACTAGCGTGTAGAGCACTCAGAGATGACCAAATCGACATATCATACACGCAAAACAGAGCAACATGCATGGAGATATGCCATGATGAAGATGCACACATATTATCAAATCCTGGGCACTTGGAGAAATAAACCTCCGGGAAAACTGGACCGCGCGGTTCCGTGACGAAGTGGTGCAGCGGGGCCATTTGGTTGGAGGGCTTAGACCGTCCAGTGATGGCGGCGTGCAGATCAGGGGAGGTGGCCGGTGACGTGGCTCCGGTGAGCAGGGGAGGTCGTCCGGTCGTTGGAGAAGGCAGAGGAGGCCGGGGTCGACTGGATCCGGGGCAAGGGGGGCCACCGGGGTCGGTTCCCGACTGGATCGGGGAAGAGGCACTGAGCGAGGGGTGGCGAGGCCCTCACGGCGGCAGCGGCGAGCTCTTGCTCTGTGCAGGTCGCTGCAGCGGCGCGAGGCGGGCTGTTGGGACGGGACGTCGCTGGTAGGAGCAGGAGGCGTGGCGTGGTGGTGCCGCGTGCGCCGCTAGCATGGAGCACGGTCGGCAGCGCGAGGCACGGCGGTGGGGGGAGGGGCGGCGCTGCGGTGGCGGTGGAGCGCGGTGGCGTGAGGTCGGGCGATGGCGGGGTCGGGCATCACACGGGGCGGAGCGAGGGACGTGGAGCGACTCGGGCGGATCAGGCCCGCCGCGGCCCGGAGCGGGCCGGAGATGGGCTCCGCAGGCCTGATGGTGAAGTGGGCGCGGGGAGGCGAGGTGGCAACGTCTGATTGATTGGACGGGGCGGTGGCGCGGACATGTCCGGCGACGGAGTGGACATGTCTGGCGCGCGGAGGAGGAAGATGCTTGGGTTTGGACCCGAAATTTCGGAGGAGGGGAGTAATTTATAGGTAGAGGGAGCTAGGAGAGTCCAAATGAGGTGCGGTTTTCGCCCACGCGATCATGATCCAACGACGGAGCGCATGGAGTGGGTTTAGATGGGCTAGTGGGCTGATGTGAAGGGGTGCTGGGCTGCAAAGAGAGAGGGAGTTCGGCGGTTACACGGTTAACCGTTGGGGTATCAAATGGCCTCCAAATGGAACAAAATTTGACAGGCGGCCTGCCGGTGTTGTACCAAGGCCACTCGAGAAATCTCGGCCCATTCTCGGAACATTTTTCTCCTGCTCACGAAACGAGATCTGAGAGGTGCAACGGGTGCATGCGTGAGTGTTAGATCCCGAAATGGACAACGAGGAAAATGACCGGATGCATGAGACGAACACGAATGCAAATGAGATGCACATGATGACATGAGATGAAATGCATGACATGAACAAAATGCAAAAACAAGGACAAAACCCAACCACGTAGGATATAACATATAACATAGCCGGAAATGGCAAGAGTTGGCGTTACAATTATGTAAGGTTACATCCGGAGCGTTACAAGATGGCTGCCATGTGTCCAATGCTGCCACTTAATCACCTTGCGGCTTGACACCGCACTGATTGATGACGTGGTCATACTTGCGTGGTTTGCGGGGTGGTTTAGGCCCCGCAAGCCCCGGTAGGTGTTGCCAGGGAGTCTTGTCTACTTGCTTCTGGTGGTGGCCTGGCCCCTTGCCGGGCTCGCCTGCCCAGTGAGGGAGGCCCTTCTCTAGCCGATATCCTATTCCTTTGGCTCGATCTCGACCCTCTGAGTTGCATGTTGGTTCTTCAACCTCTAACTTAAGCTGGTGCTACAATCTTGATCTTGTGCCTGTGCACAGTTGGGCAACATACCCGGGGTCTGTTGCACCGACAGGTCACAAACTAGTAATGATCAAGAAGTGAACTTGAACTACTTACGTTCAAACATAACCCAATCGTGTTCTCTTTTCGAATGCACACGAAAAGAGACAGTCACAGTTACGCACACAATTGGTGTATTTTAATTAAGTTTAATTCAAGTCCACTACAACCGGATATTAACAAATTCCCATCTGCCACATAACCGTGGGCACGGCTGCCGAAAGTTTAAACCCTGCAGGGGTTTCCCAACTTAGCTCATGACAAGCTAATGATCCGCGGAGAAAATCCTCCATCTCGGGACCCTCCGATCGGACCCAGAATCCCGATGTAGAAGACATTTTGACAATGGTAAAACAAAACTAGCAAGACCTCTCGATGCACCGACCTAGCCTCATAGGCGTCGCACGTATCTCGTTCTAAGGGTACATCGGATGGGCAAGATGTAGGGTTGGCTGAGACCCTGGTTGCCCAGGGGGCGCCGAACATTGCCCGGTTCGGACCAACACTCATGAGGATCATTGGCCTGGGGTTGATTAAGAGACCTCGGGGGCCGGCAGTTCCATATGCAAGTTGTTAGTTGTTATTAGGCAAATGGTAAAACCAATGTTGGGCCTTGCTGGAACAGTTTATTCAAAGCTAACTGTCAAGAGGGGCCCATAAACCCTCACCGTGTTAGGGACGCAAAATCAAGGAACATAACACCGGTATGACGGAAACTAGGGCGGCAAGAGTGGAACCAAACACCACGCACAATGCCGAGCCTTCCACCCTTTACCAAGTATATAGATGCATTAATTAAATAAGAGGTATTGTGATATCCCATGATATCCATGTTACCCATGTCCCAGCATGGAACAACCTGCAACTGCAACTGCAACTAGCAACACTATAAGGGGGGGCTGAGCAAAGTGGTAACATAGCCAAACAACGGTTTGCTAGGATGGTGAAAAGGTTAGAGGCTATTTCACGGCATATTGAGAGGCTTGATAAACAAGTGGTAGGTAGCGTGACATAGCGATAGCTACGAGACAACGACCATAGCAAAGATAGTAGTGAGATCCAAGGTGACGGTCATATTGCCTGAAATCCTTCTAGGAAGAAGATCGAGTCCATGAAGAAGACGAACCCACAGAGATGAACAAATCCTCGAGATCGCAATGAAACAGGAACTAGCGAGAAGAAGCACAACCGGAAAGAAGCAAACAACATAGTAAACACCCAACACTTAAACACAACATGATGCTCAACCAAGTATGATGCATGACAAGGCTACATGATGCTACTCATGGCAAGAGATGATGGATACAGATCACCACATCAAAGCAAGTTTAAGTGAGGCCGGAAACAAGATATAACAATACCAGTAAGTCCTCATATGCAAATTTCGAAATTGGTCCAGATATGAATAACACATTATGTTGAAGTTGTTAAATAGAAAGTTAAAGTGCACCATGATGATATACGCGTCTTTCTAGTCAAGTTACATATAAAGTTCATTTAATTCGGAGCTACAACCTAGAAGATATCAGCAAAACAAGTTAAACATGGTATTGATCTAAGTGCAAGCAAAACACAATCACAAACACTTCAAAACATGGATGCAACATGGCATGATGAAACTACATGCAAAACCAATCAAGTTTCATGTAGAGCATGCTCCAAACGAAGCCACGGTTCAACACATACACTCAATACAAGTTTCAAACACAATCTGCCCAAAACGACAACTAAGCACTTTACAATCAAGGAAATAACATGCTACAAGAAACATATGGACACAAACTTGATATGCACTCAAAGTACAGACTACATGATCCAAATAAAATCAAGGTTTAGATTCATAGGGATCAGTATTAATCCAATGAGATCAATGCAAAAAGCAACCTTATAACACAGATTAGGACTTAGTGGAAAACTGGGCATACGTGTGACCAGAAATAACATGTTGACATGTTAGAGGCATGAAACAATGATGCTACATTGCAAGAACAAGGTAAAGAAAAGCATGGCATTAAAGTTCAGGTTAAACATGGCAAATGATGGTTACTAAGCATCTCCATATAACCCCTAGATCATTGGCATTCATCAAGACAATATTGCAAGTCATAACAGATTCCCGAACAACAAAAGTATATACTACAGGAACAACTCATGTCATCAAAGCGCATGGCAAGCATGTACATGTAGAGCTATACAAAACATAATCACTGAGCTACTGCTAGAAACCACTATAACATGCTCAAAACATCATGGAAAAAATACAAATGATAACAGATTCACATACTGGAATTTAATGAACATGGCAGAAACAGCGACAAGTAGACATGTTTGCAAGCTCGGTTAACTCAACATAAAGTATATCATGGCATGTGAATACAATGAAGAGCAAGATGACATGTTTGTACAACTATGCATTGCAGGAGCATGGTCATAGGATGCATAGAACACTAGCTATTCACATGGCAAAAATGAACTTACTGATAACAGGCTGACAGAAACATTATTTAGCAATTTGAGAGCATGGTAATGACAAACAAGGGCATCGATTGATAGAGCATGACAAGATATACAAAACAACCTTACTGAGCATCTCTAGATTATGCATGGATCCACTTAGCAGAAAACTAAGTGTCTGAAATCAGAAACAACAAGTAGCTCACTTTGCATGCTTGTGCTAGTCACCATAGGGCGTATTAAAATACATCGATAGCACCACTGTAAGGATGGCATGAATTTGCTCCTAAAACATGCAGACATGATGCACAAAAGAAAAACAAAAAAATGCTATGAAAAAGACAAATAGGCAAGTTATATTAGTTTTCAGCAGACTATAACATTTAGCACTTTTGCAATGAGTATCAAGGCATCAAGATGAACATGAACATGCATGCAAAGTACACCATAATGAAGAGCATTCAGAGATGAACATTTTTACATATTGCACTCCTACATAGGACAAATATGCACAAAGTTATGCCATGATGAAGATGCACACATGCTGCTGAATCTTAGGGACTTAGCTGAATTACAAAAAAATGTGAGCGAGCGGGGAATACTATTCAACGCTCAGGGAGGGTTACAGAGGCTCTCACCACTGGGCCTCTCGGGTCGGACCGGTGGAGAGGTGAGGCTTGTCGTCTCCTCCTACCCGAACACATCAAGGCAGTGGCGGCGAGAAACTCCGGCGAGCGCGTTCGAGGGATTCCGGCGACGGGCGCGGTGGAGCTAACCGGGAACGGGTATATCCGGGCGTGGGGGTCCCGGATCTAATGAGGATTGAGGATGAGGAGGCCCGTGACGAGATGTGCTAGAGAGAGCGCGAGCGGGTCAGGGAGAGAGAGGAGGAAGCAGGACGGGGCGACACGGGGCTCAGCGGCGACGAGCGCGGCTTGAAGACGATAGCGGTTGGCTGTGTGGGTAGGTACGTAGCGTGGCTACGGTAGCGTATCGAGGTGGCGGCGCGGGGCGGCATCGTCCGGCGGGAGCTCGGGGGCGAGCGGGCGGCGCGCTCGGGGCGGCTTGGGCCCTGATGGGTTCAGGCGGGCCTGCCCGTGCCCGGGCGAGCCATGTCCATGGGAGGAGAGAGGAGGCGCGGGGCGCTGATGTGGCGGCCTCCAATTCGCCCAGGCTGATGGCGCGGATGCGTCCGGCGGCGGGCGAACTTGTCCTGCAGCGCGAGGAGGAGGGGAGCTAGGAGAGTGCTATGGAGGTGCGGTTTTCGCCCACACGATCGTGATGCAATGGTGAAGAACATGGAGGGGGTTTAGCTGGGCTATTGGGCTGTTGTGGAGCGGTGATGGGCTGCAAAGAGAAAGGGGTCCGATGGTTAACGCTGTTAACCATTGGGGCATCAAACGACCTCCAAATGGAACAAATTTTGACAGGCGGTCTACCGGTGATATACCAAGACCACTCGCCAACTCTCGGTCCATTCCAAGAACGTTTTTCTCCCGCTCATGAAATGAGATCTGGAAAGTGCGACGGGTGCATGTGAGAGTGTCGACCTCCGAAATGGACAACAGAGAAAAATGACCAGATGCAAGTTTTGGAAAACGTGTAGATGAAATGCACATGATGACATGGAAAAGTGCAACACGTAAGTGCATGACATAGCAACGACAGTGAATAACTGGAAGACACCTGGTACATCGGTCTCGGGGCGTCACAGTGTTGGTACAAACCGAGCAAACTGCAGGGCCACCACAGGGAAACTCGAGGTCTAGTTTTACTCGTAGGATGTCTCATCCAGTGTGCCTTTAGAAAGAGACACGCGCGGCTTCTATCGGGATTTGTCGGCACATTCGGGAGGTCTTGCTGGTTTTGTTTTACCATTGTTGAAATGTCTTGTGCAGCAGGATCCCGAGTTTGATCGGATGTCCCGCGATGGAGGATTGTCACCGCGGATCGTGAACTTGTCATGGGCTAAGTTCGACACCCCTGCAGGGTTTAAACTTTCGAGAACCGTGCCTGCGGTTATGTGGCAGATGGGAATTTTTTAATATCCGGTCATAGTGGACTTGAACTAAACTCAACTAAATACACCAACCGCGTGCCTAACCGTGACTGTCTCTTTTCGGGTGTGTTCGAGAAGAGAACACAGTAGGGTTATGTTTGAATGTATGTAGTTCAGGATCACTTCTTGATCATTACTAGTTTGCGACCATTGCGTAGATTCTCATCTTATTCCTGTACTCGTAAGTTAGCCACCATACAATGCTTATTCGCTTGCTGCAACCTCACCACTTATCCATTCCATACCAATTAAGCTTGTCTAGTATTGATACCCATGGTAATGGAATTGCTGAGTTCTCATGGCTCATAGTTTACTACAACAATAGTTGCAGGTATAGGTAATGCGATGATCATGATGTGAGAGCGATGTTTACTTGTTTTGGAGTCCTTCTTCTTCTTCTTCTTTAGTCAGGGGATTGGTTCTTGGCCGGCAGCCCAGGCAACCAGGGTGGATGTCGTTTGGGTTTCTATTTGTGTTTCATCCATAGTTGGATGTTGTTCTCATGTATGATGTTTGATGTATTCATGTGGCATTTGTATGGCTTTGTATGTATACCCAACTATTATGTAATGGTAATATGTTGGATGTATTCATGTGGCATTCATATGACTTTGTATGTATTCATGTGACCTTGCAAAAGCGTTTCAATATGCGGCTCTATCCTTGGTTGGGACCTTCGAGTTCCGCTCGTATAGGATCGCATATTGGGAGTGACAATTACGCTATGGTGTCTCAGGCGGCGTGAGTTGTGAATCAATTCAACATTGTTTTAAATGAAGGCCAAACTCGTAACTCAAATATTCGCCTCCGCGATCAGACCGTAGAAACTTTATTTTCTTGTTACAATTACACTGTATCACACGCGGTCCCTAGAAGAAACTGTGTGGCAAATGCTCTCCATTACACACAGTTTTTATGTGGTAAACGTTTGTGCAAGGTGGCCCAACGCAAACAGATTTCAAGAGAAAGTCGTGTGTGATTGTTCATTGATCCAACACGGTTTATTCCTAGAAACTGTGTGCGTTGCCTAAGGTCATCGCCCACGGTATTTTTTCAACAACCGTTTGCAATAGCAAAACCCAATTAGCAGGCTAATTCGCCATTAGCAGGCTAATTATCTGATTATTCATAATCCATTTATTAATCTAATTGACATTTCATATTAAGCACATAATATATTTCATTTTCATAATTGAAATACATCAGAGTACAACATCATATAGCTTCAGCACTCAGCTACCCCATTACACATCTACACTAGGACAAAGTTTCACATGCAACATCTATAACCTTTCGAAATTAGCATCATAGACGGTACATAGACAGATGTATCTCATCTAGAAAAATGCTGAAGCAGAAGGCGCATATTGAGCCTTCATTGATGTTGAAGGTGTTTGTAACTTTAGGCTAGTGCCTGTGGATGATTGACCGTCCATCCTTTGTCCTCTTTAGGAACACTTCACTATTGAACCGTGGGTGTTGTATGAATACCTTCCTCGCCTCCTGACCATACATGTGGTTTCAGAGGTAATCTTCAGTGAACTGCTTTGGAAAGGCCTGAAAACAAGGATGTGCATAAATATCTTCTCTATATTGGAAATGGGGCAAAGGAATTAAATGGCAAGGTATAATAGTCAGTACCATCCTATAGTGAACTGATCTCTTCTTCACTGTGCAGACAAAGATCTTGTTGTTTTTTGTCGCTAATTTCTTTATCCTAACAATCTTTCTGAGTTTCTTGACTTGACTGATATTCATGGACAACTCATTTCCCCATATGCAAAAAGGGTCGAACAGTGGGTCAAAACCTCTGACAGTAGGACCTACATGTGCAAGACCAAATTGTGAAAAACATAAATATTGGAATGGTTCCTGCAATTGCACAATAATGTGCTATTATACAATGGACCATGCATGTGCTAACCACGATTGTAAACCTCAGTGCTTCCCATTATTTCCCTGCAACACATATAAGGTAGTTAGTCATCTGGTTAAGTAAGGGTTCGCATGCTATCAGTAAAATATGTTGATGAAAAAAAACACATTGTAGATTCATCAGATTAATTCAAGCCACTCAGAAAACCCATTTATTCAAACCAAGCATGTAACACCCACGATGCGGCTATATCTCCCAAGTGTCGGAGCACGACTTAGAGGCATAACCGCATGGTAGGCATGTCGCAAGAGGGGTAATCTTTACACATCCCATGTACTGAATAAGAAAGGGATAAAGAGTTGGCTTACAATCGCCACTTCACACAATACATAAATATATCATACATCATCCAGAATACAATCCAGGTCCGACTATGGAACCAACATAAATAACGACAACCCCAAATGCTAGATCCCCGATCGCGCCAACTGGGCTCCTCTACTGATCATCTGGAAAAGAAACATAGTAACGGCCCAAATCCTCGTCGAACTCCCACTTGAGTTCGGTAGCGTCCCGCGCACTGGCATCGTCGGCACTTGCATCTGTCTTGGAAGTATCTGTGAGTCACAGGGACTCAGCAATCTCACACCCTCGCAATCAAGACTATTTAAGCTTACAGGTAGGAAAGGGTAGTGAGGTGGAGATGCAGCAAGCACTAGCATATATGGTGGCTAACTTACACAAAAGAGAGTGAGAAGAGAAGCAAAGCATGGTTGAGAAGCTAATAATGATCAAGAAGTGATCCTAAGGCTACTTACGTTCAATCATAACACGAGACCGTGTTCTCTTCCCGAACTCCGCCGAAAAGAGACCATCATGGCTACACACGCGGTTGATTCATTTTAATTAGATTAAGTGTCAAGTTTTCTATAACCGGATATTAACAAATTCCCATCTGCCCATAACCGCGGGCACGACTTTCAAAAGTTCAAAAACCCTGCAGGGGTGTCCCAACTTCGGCCATCACAAGCTCTCACGGTCAACGAAGGATAATCCTTCTCCCAGGACGACCCGATCAGACTCGGAATCCCGGTTACAAGACATTCCGACAATGGTAAAACAAGACCAGCAAAGCCACCGATATGCCGACAAATCCTGATAGGAGTCGCACGTATCTTGTTCTAAGGGCACACCGGATGGGCAAGACGTCGGGTTGGCATAAACCCTGGTTGCCCAGGGGGCGCCGCACATCGCCCAGTTTGGACCAACACTACGAGGAGCACTGGCACGGCGGTTTAAAATAAAGATGACCCTTGAGTCCGCGGAACCCAAGGGAAAAAGGCTTAGGTGGAAAATGATTAAACCAAGGTTGGGCCTTGCTGGAGGAGTTTTATTCAAAGTGAACTGTCAAGGGGTTCCCATAACACCCAACCATGTAAGGAATGCAAAATCAAGGAACATAACACCGGTACGACGGAAACTAGGGCGGCAAGAGTGGAACAAAACACCGGGCATAAGGCCGAGCCTTCCACACTTTACCAAGTATATAGATGCATTAAGTAAACAAGATATAATAATGATATCCCAACAATAACCATGTTCCAACAAGGAACAAACTTCAACTTCACCTGCAACTAGCAATGCTATAAGAGGGGCTGAGCAAAGCGGTAACATAGCCAAACAACGGTTTGCTGGGAAAGGTGGGTTAGAGACTTGACATGGCAATATGGGAGGCATGATATAGCAAGTGGTAGGTATCATGGCATAGCAATAGAGCGAACAACTGGCAAGCAAACATAGAAGTGATTTCGAGGGTATGGTCATCTTGCCTGCAAAGTTCTCCGAGTTGACGAAAGCTTGATCCTCGTAAGCGTACTCAACGGGTTCCTCGATCATGTACTCGTCTCCCGGCTCTATCCAAGGCAGGAACACAAGCAAAAGACAAACAATCAATCACGATGCAATGCGCAAGCAACATGATGCAAACGTGGCATGTTATACGAGATGTGATATGCAATGCATATGCGTGCTCCAGAAGGAAAGGATTGATCAAGGCATCAAATTGGCAAACCAAGTGTGCCGCTGGAAAGATTAGATGATTTCGGTCGAAATCGATATAAAGATCACCGGAATCGGATGCACGGTTTGCAAATGGCAAGCAAAATAATAATGGCACAATTCTGCGATGAACAGCACGATGCCATCTAGAATGCAACAAGAAACTAAGCTACTGCACTCCAACATAGCAACAAAGCATATGGCAGTGATCTACTTAAGATGCTTGACAAAATACGAACATTGAGATATGGCTAAATCACACAAGAGCAGGTTCAAACAAGCATGGCAAAAGTGCAAAAGATATCAGCTTCACAGACTTAGTGAAAGTACTAACATGTCAGGAATTAACATCAGGAAGCCATGTTTAGAGCAAGCAAACAACATGCTACTGGAATAGAACATAGCAAATAAAGGCACGAGATGGATCTACTCAAAGCATACAACAAAAGTCCCTTACTGATCAAGGGCCAAAAAGGAACATAAGATATTATGACACCCATGTAAACATAGCAAGTTTCGTTAACAGATTCAAACTTAGCAAAAAACTGAGCATGGCATAAACAGAATTATGAAGGCCTCTTTGCGAGCTCGATTCACTCACCACAAGACATTTCTTGACAAGATAAGCATACTACCAACAATAAGACATGATAATAAGGCTAACCATGGCAAGAACAAGTTTATAGCATGCTTGGATCAACTACAAGAACCATGGCAAAATTGATTAACATGTAAACAATCTGCCAGGAACGTTTTATAGCAAACGTAGAGCAAGATTAAGTCATGCTAGGTGACCCCATAAATGCAAACAGGGGCGTGGATGGATAGAGCATAACCATATGTCAAAATCATCCTTACTTAAGCAACTCAAAACAAGCATGGATCTCACTTTAGCATAATGGACACATGGCATAAAAATAACAACAGAGCAAGGACTTAGCAAAATCGTGAGTCCCTGAAATCAGCAATATCACGAAGGCTACTTTGCATGCTTGTGCTAGTCACCACAATGATCACAAAAATACATGGCAAGCACCTCTGTAAAGATGACATGGCATAGATCAAAACATATGTAGAGCTCATGCCCATATGAAGCACACAACAAATGTAGCAAAAATGACAAAACCTCATACTCTGACAAGAATCAACACCTAACAATTTATATCACTCTTGCATCCACGATTTGGGCATCAAGATGGACTCAAACAAGCATGTCACAATGGAACAAAATGAAGAGCACATCATGATGAACATTTTGATATATTGCACGCACAAAACGGAGAAGCACACATGAAGTTATGGCATGATGAACAGGGCCTGAAATTGTGAGGGGAAAAGGACTTAGAGAGAAAATCGGGGTCAACCTCACTGGATCCAGAGCCGGCGCAGAGTTCGAGGTTCAACGCAAGTCGTCATCGGAGAGGAGGAAGATGGCCGGAGAGGAGGGGAGGCAACCGGAGTAGTGGAGGGGGTCGCCGGATCTGGCCGACGACGGGCATGGCTCTCCGGGCGGCACGGGACAGCGAGACGGCGGTGAGACACGGCGGCCGATGAGGCGCGAGGCAGGCGACGAGCGGCGGGCGAGGAGGCGGCGGCCGGCGAGGTGGCGGCGGAGAGCGGGCGCGGGTGTGCACGGGAGGAGATGGCGGTGGACGAATGGGCTGGGCGGGCCCGCAGCGGGCTCACCCGGGCCGGCGGCGGAGGCGGTTGGCGGCACCACCTAGCAAGGCGTGTCCGGCAGCGGAGAGGACGAAAACTAGGGTTTTGGACCCGGAATTTAGATGAGGAGCACATATTTATAGGTAGGAGGAATTTGGAGTGTCCAAATGGAGTGCGGTTTTCGGCCACGCGATCGTGATCCGACGACGGAGGACATGGGAGTGGTTTGGAAGGGTTATTGGGCCGTTTTGGAGGGGTGTTGGGCTGCAACACACACAAGGCCTTTGCGGTTCCCCAGTTAACCATTGGAGTATCAAGCGGACTGCAAATGGCATGAAAATTGACAGGCGGTCTACCATTTGTGTACCAAGGCCGCTTGGCAAATCTCGGTCCATTCCGAGAATGTTTAACACCCGCTCACGAAAAGACACAAAAAGGGACACCGGTGCATGTTGGAGTGTCGGATTGCAAAACGGACAACGGGGAAAAAGCTCGGATGCATGAGACGAACACGTATGCAAATGAGATGCACATGATGACATGATATGAAATGCATGACATGAACAAAAAGTAAAACAAAGACAAACCCAACCACGAAGAGAAAGTCATAACTTAGATCCGAAAATGGCAAGAGTTGGAGTACAAATATGGCGAGCTTCATCCAGGGTGTTACAACACTCCACAACTACGAAAGGATCTCGTCCCGAGATCTAGGACTGAAAGAACTTCGGATATTCAGAACGGAGGTGATCCTCGCGTTCCCAGGTGGATTCTCGGTCGGAATGGTGTGACCACTTCACTTTCAGGAATTTGATAGACTTGTTGCGAGTTTTCCGCTTAGTTTCTTCAAGAATAGCAACAGGATGCTCATGATAAGACTATCTTCCTGGAGATCAATCTCTTCGAAGTTGATGGTGCGTTCAGGAGTCTTGAAGCACTTGCGAAGCTATGACACATGAAACACATCATGCACATTCTCGAAGTAGGACGGAAGCTCAAGTTGATAGGCGAGGTCACCTCTTTTGCCAATGATCTTGAAAGGACCCACGTATCTAGGGGCAAGCTTCCCTTTGATACCGAAGCAACGAGTACCTTTCATTGGAGAGACGCGGAGGTAGACATGGTCTTCGATCTTGAAAGCCAAGACATGATGCTTGCTATCATAGTAACTCTTCTGACGCGATTGCGCGACTTTGAGATTTTCACGGATGACTTTGCACATTTCTTCAGCTTTTGTGATTAAGTCATTGCCAAGAAGTTGGCGTTCACTAGTCTCTGACCAATTAAGAGGAGTATGACACTTTCCGCCATAGATAATCTCGAATGGGGCCTTACCCGAACTCGCTTGGAAGCTGTTGTTGTAGGAGAACTCAGCATATGGAAGACAATCTTCCCACTTTATACCGAAAGAAATGACACAAGCCCTGAGCATATCTTCAAGAATCTGATTGACTCGCTCGACTTGTGCACTAGTTTGAGGATGAAAGGCTGTGCTGAAGAGAATGTTGGTGCCCATGGCCTTCTGGAAGGAGTCCCAGAATTTAGAAGTGAAGATGCTTCCACGATCTCAAGATATCAACTGCGGAATGCCATGCAAGGAGACAATCCTGCAGGTGTATAGCTCTGCCAACTGAGTTGCTGTGATAGATTCTTTGATAGGAAGAAAATGAGCCACTTTTGTAAGCTTGTCGACGACAACAAAGATAGCATAATTTCCATGTTTGGACATGGGAAATCCAGTCACGAAGTCCGTCTCAATATGGTCAAACTTCCATTCTGGAATGGCAAGAGGTTGGAGGAGACCAGCTGGCCGTTGGTGTTCTACTTTCACCCTTCTGTAGACATCACATTCATTCACGAACTAAGCAATTTCTCGCTTCATTCGCGTCCACCAATACGACTACTTGAGGTCATGGTACATCTGCGTACTTCCAGGATGATTGGATAGGAGGGAATATTGCACCTCGTTCATAATGACTTTACGTAGATCACCCTTAGGAAACACAATTTGATCCTCGAAGAATAGAGTATCTTTGTCATCAAGGCGATAGCACTTGTACTTGGGTTGGCTCTTGGCAACCCCATTTTTCACCTTCTTCACCATGGCATCAAGAAGTTGTGCCTCACGAATTTGATCTTCCAACGTAGGAGAGACTTGTAGGTTGGCAAGAAAGCCTTGAGGAACAACTTGGAGATTCAGCTTGCGGAAAGCTTCACAAAGGTCTGGTTGGAAGGACTTGAGAATTAAGCTGTTGCAGTAAGCCTTCCTGCTCAAAGCATCTGCAATGACATTGGCCTTGCCTTGAGTATATTCAATACTCGGATTGTACTCTTGAATCATTTTGACCCAACGAGTCTGCCTGAGGTTGAGGTTGGGCTGAGTGAAGATGTACTTGAGGCTCTTATGATTAGTGAAGATGTCCACTTTCCTTCCCAACAAGAGATGTCTCCATGTTAATAGAGCATGGACAACTGCCGCCAACTCAAGGTCATGAGTGGGGTGGTTCTTTTCGTTGGGCTTCAACTGGCGAGAGGTATAAGCCAAAACTTTCTTGTCTTGCATCAACACAGCACCGAGACCTTGCAGGGAGGCATCACAGAAAACTTCGAATGGTTTGGATTCATCAGGAGGAGTAAAAACAGGAGCCGTGACTAACTTCTCTTTCAGGGTGTTGAAAGCGACGTCACACTCAGGCGTCCATACATACTTGACATGTTTCTGGAGGAGGTTGGGAAGAGGCTTTGCAATCTTAGAGAAATTCTCAACGAATCTTTGACAATAGCTTGCAAGCCCAAGAAAGCTACGAAGCTGCTTGATATTCTGAGGCGGTTCCCAATTCACAATTGTAGACACCTTCTCAGGATTAACAGCTATGCCCTTGGCGGAGATGATATGGCCAAGGTAGAGAACCTCATCGAGCCAAAACTCACACTTTGAAAACTTCGCATGGAATTGATGTTCTGCGAGTTTGTTGAGAACCAATCTCAAATGCTTGGCGTGATCCTCCTTGTTCTTGGAAAAGACCAATATATCATCGAGATATACCAAGATGAAATCATTTGTGTAAGGGTTGAAGATGAAGTTCATCATGTGAGCGAACGTTGGAGGAGCATTGGCAAGGCCGAAAGACATGACAGTGTATTCATCAGAACCATAACTTGTTCTGAATGCTGTCTTGGGGATATCTTGTTCACGAATGCGAATTTGATGATAGCCCATACGAAGGTCAAGCTTGGAGAATACTTGAGCACCTTTAAGTTGCTTGAAAAGCTCATTGATGTTGGGAAGGGGGTACTTGTTCTTTATTGTTTTCTTGTTCAATGGGCGGTAGTCGACACAAAGTCGGTCCGTGCCATCCTTCTTCTGGACAAAAAGAACACCACAACCCCATGGAGATGAACTCAGTCTGATCAGACCCAGACTCTCTTGTTCATCGAGCTGTTTCTTCAATTCCTTCAACTCTTTTGGTCCAAGCTTGTAAGGACGTTTACAAACAGGTTCTGTGCCAGGCTCAAGATCGACGACGAATTCAAATGGCCGGTGAGGAGGCATTCCTGGAAGCTCTTTTGGAAAGGCGTCTTGATATTCACAAATGACTGGAATCTGAGGGATGGAATTCAACTCACCCTTCTCATCGAGAGAAAACAGCCGAATGGTTTCATCACGAGCAACATAGATGATCACTTCCTCAGAAGAGTGTGTCAATTGAATTTCTCTAGCAGCACAATCAAGCTAAGCCTTGTGCTTAGAAAGCCAGTCCATGCCGAGAATTAGATCAATATCCGAGTCACCAAGAACCATTGGAGAAGACAAAAACTTATAGTCTCCCATCTTGATAGAAACATCCAGAGCCATCATTTTGGTTTTCATGAACAAATCCAGAGAGGAAACCGCTATCAGCTTAGGCAAATCGACAGTATGCAAATCGTGCATAGATGCAAAAGGTTTTGATATGAATGACAAAGATGCACCAGTATCAAATAAGACTCTTACAGGAATATCATTAACTAGAAGATTACACATGATCACTTCTAAAGAGTCCTCTGCCTGAGCTGCGTTCATCATGTTCACCCTTGCCGACTTGGAATTATGCTTGACCAGTACATTGCTGGCAAATCTCACAGGAGGAGGAGGCGGAAGGCGCCTTTGGTTGAAGCATTTGTTTGCATAGTGCCCTTTCTACTGACACTTGTTGCAAGTAACCTCTGAGAGCGGACGATGATAAGGAGCACTTGACCTTGGAGCATGAGATGGAGCTTTGTTCTGATAGCCTGGGTTGGGTGGGTTGGAAGATCCATTGCCACCTTTACTCTTCTGCTGGTAAGGCTGACGGAACGGGGGAGGAGGCAACCAGAACTTCTGTTGCTTAGCTGCCACTTGAGTTGAAGAAGAAGATGGAGCTGCATCCCTGACTCTCTTCTTAGAAGCATCGCACTTGAGCTGAGCGGCCTCTTGCTTTAGTGCCATGTTGTAGAATTCATCACACTTGGTCGGCTCAAAAAGCACGAGAGCTAATTGCAGATCTTCTCTGAGGCCACCTCTGAATTGATAAATCATGCTCTTTTCGTCAGGGACGTCTTGTTTACCAAAGCAAGCGAGCCTCTAAAACAGGATGTTGTATTGGTAAACAGACATGCTGCCTTGCTTGAGATTGCGGAACTCCTCGCGCTTACTCTCAACAACACTTTGTTGAATGTGGTGAGCTTTGAAGTCTCGACGGAAATCATCCCAGGTAATCACACGACCTCCTCTGGAATCTTTGTACTGTTGATACCACTCAATAGCTTGGTCTTTGAGTTGGAGCGAAGCAAACTTGACAAAATCCTCAGGCCTGACATTGCTACACTCAAAATGTTTGCAAATATCCACGAGCCAGTCGTCGGCACTTGTGGCCTCGACACAGTTACTGAAGGACTTCGGCTGGTTTGCGAGGAACTGATTGAGGGTAGCAAACTGAGCTTGATTGTTGCCTTGGCCTTGATTTCTTTGGTTGCACTCTTGCAAGAGTTGCAAAAGCATCTGAGTGTTGACGTTGGTGGCAGCCATGACAGCTTGCTATGCCTCCGGAGGTGGAGGTGGTGGCGGAGGTTCCAGATTCTGACACGTTGGAGGAGCCATCCTGAAGAGGTTGACATCCGTTAGCATCTTGAAAGACATATATTCAAGCTGAATCAATGGATCGAAATTGCAACATATAGCCTTAACATTCGAACAAGAATGAACGAATGAATTCCAAAGTAAATCATCACACTTCCATAAGTTGAGAAGCCACTTAGACAACAGGTAGATGAATAAATCAACAAGGTACGGATATGAACAAATAATTGGTAAGGATTACCCAATCACAAACCAAATATCTGTGGGAAGAAATACTAGAGCTACAAGAATTCCCACCTATAAAACTCCCGAAACTTTCTCGTTATGCAATCAGGTGTTGGGGATACAGGGGAATCATAATATCTCACCCAAAACTAGCAAATCCTACATCCAGCTGTATCCATCCTTCAACACATAACCAAGAAACCTTCGGAAATCATTTACCTCAACCTTCGAAAAGCATCCATTATACAAGTTATGGAAATACTCCCGAACTCCCACCCCAGTACTGGGTGGCGTCGAGGTTATCTTACCAACAACTGCATAAAGGAGATTTTCGATGTCGGCGAACTTAGGTATTCCAGAATTGCAATGATAAAATTGTGACGACAACACCTCGGAGCTCAACTGTAACAGCCTGGATTTTGGCCCTTTTCTTTTTTCTTTTGATTTTAGTGGTTTTTGCTCTGTTTTTCTTTTTGGAGTGATTCTGTTGCCTTGCCACCTGGGAAATCATCCTCTTTTTCCTCCCCAAGTGGCTCATCATTCTCAAAACCTTGCCAAGATCATGTCACTTCACTGCTTGACCAAACCCTAAATTCTTTTTCTTAGGAATATTCCTTTTTCTATTAAAGGAATAACCCTGTCTGCCCTAGGTTGTGAAGCAACCTTTATTTCCATCACTCCTAAAATTCCCAATTAATTCTCATAAATTGTTTGGGTCATATATTTCTCTAATATGGAAAAATATTTCATTTGTCATGTTTATCATCTTGCTCAATTAATTCAGTTCCTATTCTGCCCTAAATGACACATTGTGAAGCAAGTGCTATTTTCCTTTTCCCAATTGACCTCAAACTCTTTGGACACCTTTTTCCTGTCCATATCATTGCCACATGCCAAAATGCAACCTCATTTGCCTAGTAATATTTTAATTATGATTTTCCAAAGTTTCTACCTAGACAGAAGCTTTGTGAACGTGGTGCAAGCTAGGAATATCCAAATGAGTTGCTATTTTGCATGATCCCTCATATCATCATATCATAGCCCTCCACCAAAGTAGAGCTCATGTCATGCCTCCATGTGGGCTCACATTCAATTCTTTGATTCTGCCCAAACTTTCAGTTTGTGAAGAAAGCATACTTTATCTTGCTCCATTATGGCTGCCAATTTTTCTTGGCCTTCTATTATTCATATAACCTACCTCAACCCATTTTGGCCATGTTTCATCAAGCCATTTTCCTCTAGAATTTTTGCAAGTTTCTGGTCAGCAAGGATGTTTGTGAAGCAAGTACCATTTTGGTGAATCCAATTGGTATGAAACTTATACATCATCTTTATATGATCAATTCATGAAACCTTGACAAACTTGAGCTCAAGTGGCCACACCATTTGAGTGCATCATCCAAATCTCATTTCTAGACCATTTTGGTCAGTTGCAAAGCAACTATGATTTATCTTGATCTAATTCTTCTCCAAGTTACCAGGATGGAAGTCCTTCTTTACCTCAACCTCGCAGACAACTCCATTGGATCCAAAACCCTTCCTGTTGATCACTAGTGCTCACCCAAGTTTACTGCAGTAAACTTCAGAGGGTTCTCACCGTTTTACCAGATCACTTTTAATCGAGCTACCACCGTAGTTGAGACCTACCCTGGATAAACTACCCACTAGACAACAAGTTCCAGCCCCTCTCCCCCGCTACATGCCAGTGCACGCGGTGACCGCATGAATGGCAAACCTGCGCGCGCGCTCTGCTGCCGTTGGCCGCGCCCAGGATGGATTCTTGCTCGGGCCCCTCTCCCCCTTGATGTCTTAGCGCGTGTGAGCATGTCCATTGTCTTCCTCTCATCGTCGCTGATCACCTGGACCCCGCTGCCCCTCCGGCAGCTTCCTCACTGACGCAAACCGCCGTGTGCCCACGGGCGCACAGTTGCCGTTTGGATCTGTGCGTGCCCTGGCCGCCTCCTCCCCGTGCTCCGACGTCGCCTCTGCCCCATGAGAACCTCAACCGTGTCTCCCTCGTCTCTTGCCCCTAGTTCATGCATGCGCACACGCGTCTGTGGCGCCGACCACACATCCACGGCGACGACAACGCGGCACCTTGCTCCGTGGCTATTTAAGGCCACCCCAAGACCCTGCGAGCTCACCCACAGCCTCACCCCTCCTCTCTAAGCCTACCCAATCACCCAAACGAGCTCGAGGAGCTCTCATTCCTTCCCCTCGTTACCATGGCCGCCGCTCTGTCCCGGCTAAATTTGCTCAAAGCCGTCCCCCTCTTTGCCTTCTTTCACCACCAGAGCCCCTATCTACATCCGGCGACCCTCCCCTGCCATTTCCCTCACCCTCCGACGCACCAGGGAGCCATGCCCGTCGCTGCCCGACGTAGCCGTCCGCTGCGGTCGAGGCTGCTCCCGTTCCCGTCGTCTTTACCAACCGGGAGGCCGACCAGGCGATACGGCTCAATCCCCCGAGCACGTTGGTGTGCCGAGCGCCGCGGGAGGCGGCCAGAATCGCCGATGAGCCCCGTCGGGACCCTTCTCTGCCGCGACCAGGCGCGGGCGAGAGGAAGGGGACGAAGGCGCTGAGCCCTCCCATCCAGCTGGCCACGGGCCCCGCGCGTCAGCCCCTCGCCCGTTGACCCCGCCCCTCCACGTCAGTTAAGTGGAGACGAATTCCCAGGCAATCCATTTCCTTCTTTCGAAAGCGTATTCTGCTTCTACTTCAGCGAAAGTACGCTTTCCTTCTCTGAAGACATATTTTCTCTCTGTTACAGCGAGGAATACGTTTTCCGCAGGAGAAGACGTATTTCCTGGAGTGCGCTTTCAGTTTTTCCGGCTAAGGGCCTGTTTGTGATGGTTTTATTTACAAATGGGTCCCTATCAGAAAAACCATTATATCTTTTTACTCCCAACTCCAAATCAGGTGATTCCAAAGCCAACTTCTTCATTTCGTCGAGCCCATTCTGATGGAACCATCTTCACCATGTTTTGACATTCTAAAAATGACCATTTTGCCGCTACCCTTAGTCAGCCCCCTCCGAGAGAGTACGTTTTTCGGCGATCCTTTCCGTGAGTTTCTCGCACTTTCTTCCGGTGATTTCTTCCACCACAGGAAAGCCACGTCCTCCATTTGCATGATTGCAATGCAGTGACATGGTTTAAATTATTTGAACTCGTTTAAAATATTGCTTTAGCTACATGACTTTGTGCATGGCATTTTCTCGGAGTTGTATTTTGATCTTGTTATTGCCACGATGTTGCTTGGAGTTCTAAGACTTATATTTTGCAGCTTATGTGGTTGACATGTTGCCATTGGACTATTAGTGGCTTATGTTATGATTATTTTCATGGTGGTGTTGGATATGATATTTTTGGAGTATTACTTTGGATATCATGCTGCCTTTGGATTATTAGTGGTTAGTATGATTATTTTCATGATGATACGTGTTATTATATTTTTGGAGTATCACTTTGGATATCATGCTACCTTTGGATTATTAGTGGTTAGTACGATTATTTCCATGATGTTATCTCTTATTATATTTTGGAGTATTACTTTGGATGTCATGCTGCCTTTGGATTATTAGTGGTTAGTATGATTATTTTCATGATGCTAGTTGATGTTATGTAGCTTGGAGTATTATTTTCGTGTATGGGGTTTACATGTGGATCTTAGCTGAATAGCTTTATTCTTGTTATTGGAGTAGTAGGAGTATTGTTTTCAGATTAATTATGACAGTAGTATTGTGCTACCCTTGGAGTATTTTGAGATGATGATATTATGCTTGGATTATTTGTTGGATATTGCTATGAATTAGATTATAGTTTGAACGTTGATATCGGGGCATCAGTTACCATAGTTATATTTTTGGGGATAAATTCCGTCATTAAGTTGGTTAGGTGCAACCACATTTGCCTTTGTGGGAAGGCCTTGATTCGGTCCATTGACACGGCCTCTGGTCGGTGCCTCCATCTAGGGAAGGTTATGTCTTGCTTGCCCTGGCCCGGTAAGCAGGCATGATTTTGTGTGCTCGTTGATGAGATTATGGTACTGAGTCCCCGAGTGGGAGTGTTTTGACCATGACGGTGGTCAGGGTGTCTTTGGTAGACACGGGGCCACCCAGGACCAGCCTGTTGGGGATTTGGGTCGGAGTGGCCGGGAGAGCGCTGTGGCAATGGAAGGGTCTTGTCGGAATGCCGTTGGTCCACCCGAATGGGGAGTGCGAGGCCATGGGTTCCGTGATGTGGGTACAGTGTGCTACCTCTGTAGAGTGTATTTAATCTATCGATAGTCGCGTCCGTATTAGGTCCCACCGTTTGATCAACACTCACATGACAGAATGACTTATAGGTGATCCATATGTTGATATGTTGAGCAGTACAGATTGGCAGGATGTTGATGATGATGTTGGAGACCAAGTTTTGGTCGTGGTTGTGATCGCCGGAAAGATCACAGTTGGAGACCAAGTGTTGGTCATGGTAGTGATCGCCGGAAAGATCACCGTATGGTTTTGATCATGAGTTGATCGAGATGGTATATTGCTTGGCCGGTTAGCCAAGCGAGATATGAGTTGATCATGAGGTGATTTATCAACATTATATTAGTTTCATGTCATGCTTAGTAGTTGCTTCATCATGGTAGTTGTTAATTAATTAACCTGTTAATGCTATGTTATTGTCTTGCCTTGATGTTTATGGTTGTTGTGAGCTTGCAAGTACATTCAATGTACTGACCTGGCGTGTCATGCCAGATTGCAGGTGATGCCGTGATTGCTTGATTGTTTGTTGAGGTGTCCGTTCATGCGAGCTAGATCGTGTCCCAACCAGAGTCCATGTGGAGTGGAGTTCACCACCTTCGTCGTTGTTCTGCTGCTAGAAGTTTTCCGCTGCTAGAAGTTTTCCGCTGCTACGAGTTGTTCCGCTGCTAGCTTATAACAAGTGTAGTATCGCAGGCCTAGTGTCGCCATGCTGGTGTGATCATTGTAACATCAGACCCGTGTAATTATTATTTTTGTAATAAGAGCTGATTTGTTCTATGTCAAGCAGTGCCGTATTCCAGAGACTTCTCCTCGATCTCTGGGCTGGAATACGGGGTGTTCCGGTTTCTCTAAGCCGGGGTGCCACAGGCTTGGTATCAGAGCAGGTCTGGCTGTAGGACGCCCTAGTCAGTGCGAGCGGTAGAAACCGGTAGAAATTGGTAGTTTAAACTCCGGCTTGTCTATTGCATTTGGTTGTTGCATTTGTTTATTGCATAGCATGCACATAGCCTTATTATTTTGTTACTAACAGTTTAATCTGGTGAGTGTAGATGGCATTGGTCCGGATCCACTACAGCTCAGCCATTGCATTTCTCCAGTTTTCTTTTCTTTCTCATTCTTCGGTGTTTGGCGTCATTTCTGTCCCAGTAGAGTGATGCCAAGTGATCCTAACACTATTTGCAAAAATGGTGCTCAGGTATCGCGCCAAATTATTTCCTTCAGCCCCACCTTTTGTTTCGGTGGTAGCCATGCTTCCATCATGGATCGTCCTTTTTCTTGTCATTTTCGCAACCCTTAATGATCGTAGTTATCAAGAAAGGGCAATGTCAGCAGCCTCAGTTTTTCCCTGCTATCATATTTCTTGGACGGGTATGGATCTTTTTCTGTCCACTTGATAATAATGTGGTTGCGACCTTCGTGTCCCACTACATGATTACCGAATGCATCCTCGCCACTGAGCTAGTCCAGGTTGCTACCTGGCTAAGCTAGCACTTGGCGTAGCACTGTTCACACCAATTCTTCCACACATTTATTCGTCCTCGTGCACAATGTCACAGCATGCTAGATCGTAGAGCCGGAGATCCCACGAGAATTGTTTGCTTAAGTAGGCATGCATATTGTGTGACTAGCAGTAATATGTGACATTGATTGTGTGTGAATTGATTGTTGTTGTGTGTTTTTGTTTAGTTGAGTTTTCTTTTGCTTCTTTCTTTTTGGGCCCCGGTGTTACATTATTTTTGCCCCTATAAAGAGTTGCTCATCAACTGACACCGGACTCGAATAAGTAATAAGTATTTCAAATATTTAGAAGAAGCTTAGATAAACATTATGACCTTCTCAGTCAACCACATGATATAAAGGAATATCTGCTTAGAATGCCAATTGTGTCTTGGATTGATTATCCACATCAATTCTACAGCAGTAATGATCCAGCCAGTAGAAAGACAAGTCATATGCAAGACCAACAGTATATTTTTCAGTCAAAGGTATGGAGCATAGGAAAAGTCTTGGCTTAGCAATAAATTATACTTGAAATATTTTATACTCCAAGAGAATGTCAGGATGTGATATGCTGAAGGAAGACAGTCAAACAAATTTTCTCATGCAAATAATCAGCCGCAAAATATTATGGACGTGTGCATGGATTTCAGTCTGCATATCAGTATGAAGTTTTGGATATAAGAAATCCAAGATTATTCCACACACTATCGGAAGAAATTGATGAGGCAAGGCTCCTCAAATTTTT
Source organism: Triticum aestivum (assembly GCF_018294505.1). Lineage (NCBI taxonomy): Eukaryota > Viridiplantae > Streptophyta > Magnoliopsida > Poales > Poaceae > Triticum > Triticum aestivum. Next base: position 248,636,710 of record NC_057797.1, on the reverse strand, counting down.
CCTCAGCATGATATGTGAATAATTTCCGGTCCACGATACCCGATCTTTCTCAACAAGATACCTTGGTAAAAGCTTCTGACAGACGGAAATGAATTTTTCTCAACAAGCAAACTCGAGGAGAAGCTTCTCAAGTACGGAACTCAAGTTTCTCCAGCACAATAATTCGACCAAGCTTCGGGTGTAAGCTATCGAGATTTCTTTTGCACGCTACCCAGACAAAAGCCTCGAGCAGAATCTAAGGGTTTTCCTCGGCAAGCTACACGAATGGCTTTTCTCTTCAGATCGAGGATCAGATTTGCAATAAGTTTGTCAGAGATATACCCAAGAAAGGTATGGATCTAACAACCTTGTGAGCCATGCAAATGATGATAAGGAGAGATACATCTCATGAATTAAAAGGATCGACAAGATCGGGATATGACATCACAAAATCAACAGTCATCAAGGTCATTATTCCCGCACCAGACAAGGTGATATATAAACACTTGTCACCTTCTTGTATGATTGGCCTCAGCAATGAGCTCCGTACAGCTACAAACCTCGAGTACATGCCATATATGTGCGAACACAGGTCAGAAAAACAAGCACAAGGAATAATGTCAAAAACATTAATCACATCCATGGTCATACAAAGAATCAAGGACATGTGTGGCCAAGTTATTTCAGCAAGGTATCCTGACAAAGAGAATCATGACCGTTAAAGGGTGAGACTGACAACAAAGGTATGATGTATTTTGCACGACCATCAGGGTCCGGATACCCAAACCAGTTGGAGGCCATAATTCCATATGGATCCACAAAGACATACACCTTCAGCGGCCTACTCTATTTACAAGGATTTGCATATCGCGCCGACCCGCTTGACATGGTTAGTGTGGGATATCCAAGTCTGTTCTGTCAGATCCAAGATTCCTTTGCAACCTCAACAGTTTGACCTCAGCGGCAATGTTGAAACCATATCACCGCGTATTACCAAAAATGGGTATACCGATAAAATGAGAAAGTCAAAAGCTGAATAATCGGCTCAGACCCGGTATACTCGCCGACGGAATCAAGTACCTGATCAGTTTGTCAGGAAAAGCATTTGTCCGTCAGCCCCTATCGGGCAAGGTCTCAAGAGGTAAATGTTGGAGGTATGACATAACTATAACTCCATACACCGTTATATTGCTCACGACAGAAGGCAGTCAAATCTCTGGTGTATGCCACATGCTCGAACCAAAGGAAATAAATCAAGATAAATCAGTGCACCTATGAGCAGTCAGATCCCTTCAGAAGATGGCCATGATTAATTCTAAGCATTTATTCACTACAACAAACACCCACATACACCAACACATATCTAGCAACAATGTCGGCCTATGTGTTGTTGGGATCCACCCCACCTCCCCACGAAGGACTAACCTCCCCGTACGCACCTCCACCTTATCCGCGGCCCCTCCATCCAAATACTCCCCCTGAAGCCTTTTTTTCACCCGGCCGCCTCTCCCCCTGATTCCTCTCTGTCTCTCGCACTACAGGGTTGTCGCCGCCAACTCCGATTGCAGGAAGCTCTGGTGGACTCCCAACCCACTGCTCGCTGGCCTGCCCCACTCCGTCTATGTTCTCCTCCGGTCCTTCGCCCGAGGCCACCACTCCCCTACACGCGTGGCACGCAACAAACCTAGCTGCCACGCATCGTCGGCGTGGCTCCCGCAGCTCCGCTTTGTCGGCCCACTACCCCTGCATCACCTCACACGTGGCATCCGGCTCGGGCTTACGTTGGTACTCCGCCTCTTCTACCTCAACTCCGACGCTGACATTTTCTGGTTCTGGTGTTTTTTTGATTAGATGTGATTCACCATGTGTTGATCTATACTAATTTCGGACGAATACTCTGTTATGCGTTATGGTTAGACTTTCCTCCTCCTATATAGATGGAACGATGGATAATTAAGTATTTTTCGAGTGCAATTAATCATTACATGCTAGCATGTAGCATGACCTCTTCAATGATAAACATAGTTTTTTCTTATAAAAAAGATCAACTTAGTTCAAATTGGATTGGGATAGTCCATCAGCGATATATCATATGTGATTGTGTATGTCATTGAAGAACATTGCTGCAAAAATCAACATGCCAGTGTAATTATGGGTCCATGATACTGGCATAATTATTTCAAATGGAGATTCCCCTTCTCAATACACTGAATCGTTATTTACTTGGTGTAACATGTACAATATACTAAATAAATAAGTCCCACTCGCATCCTCTGTCCCAATATTTGTATTTATTCTATAACCCTTTGTTCCATCTACACTCACAGGTTCTGACATTGTCTTTTACTAAGTGTGTGCTTCTGTTGTTTCTTAACAGATCGATGTACATCACTTATGCATTACAATCAGGAGAAATCGATCCATGCAGAAGAAGCCTTAAGAAGAGTACTTAACTCACTTGTTTATAGCATGGCGAGGATCCTTTCGCTAGTTTATGTTACAGTAAGGAAAACATGAATTTGTATCTTATTCTTTTTTTTGGTTGATGTAATATTTGTTTTCCCTGGACAAAAACTTATGTTAGTTTCAGTTTCTTATTCAGTTAAAATTTGCAGACTACAATCTTGAAGTTTATGCAAGAGCTCAGATGGAAATAATTCTTACACTCATGTTATCCAATATAAATTGTTAAATAATTGATAAAGTTTGAAGGTGCGATACAAGAACATACATTGATATTCTTGTCATATGTATATGACTCATATTGTTGAAATCTCGCCTCTAAATGGAGTTTAGTGCTTATTTTTGGAAATACAGGTACTTCTGAATTCCTGCAATTTATGTACTAATTTTGTATTTTGTGAGGAGCCACAGATGTTTCCAAATACTAGAATGATGCATGATGGGTCGCACACAAACTCTTCGCCAGGTGCCTCTCACATCTTCTCTTGTTTGTACTATATTCTTCTTAAACTGTTAACACAATGAGCATGTACTTGGTTCATCCAAGAACGTAAACATGAAAAGTATTCCTCTTGTGCACTCTACTTCCCTGACATACAGGGCACACTACGGTGGTTGGATGATACCAACAGCCATAAATAGACAGCTAAGCAATCAGATGCGACGACTGTGCGAGTGTGTCAGGTACGTCAAATTCACTGATCTGAAACTATTGGATCTTACTAGGATCCCCTCTTCTCTATAATACTGAGGGCCATCTCCTCTACCTATTCGGCCAACAGTTTCAGCATCCAGCAACCATGGTGACAAAGCTGAGCATACTGGAACTACTCTAAGTTTCCACGTTCTCAGTAAACAAGTGAACTAAGAAAGCCAATCCTATTTAATAAATGTTGGCATATATTAATACGCTGGCACTACTTAGTCTGCATGAATGTTGTGGTCTTCTAAATTGTTAGGATAATGTCAAGTAGTTTAGTAGGAGTCCGTGCTAGTTTAACTAGCCAAGTTTGAGTCTAATTTGGTTAGATTGATTAGTTAGTTTTCCAGCAAGTCTGGTTTGCATGTCATAAGCATTTGTGTACTTGGGTGGGTCGTACTAGTCCATATATGATTCAATGAGTTTGCATAGCTAGCTACCTACATGTTATACTACTATGTCTTGGAGTTGGCATGCCTTACTAGTGTAGTAAAGGGCGCTGGAGTCTGCGTCGTTTTAGATGCTATAAGTAGGGAGTAGGTTTAGATTGTTTCGGCCTTGTAGCATGTCATATCATGGAACAAGGTCATGCAAGAGTTTTGGTATAAAATAAGATAAGAAAGAGTACGGTAAAGAACTTCGTGCACATGTATTCAGCTATTTTGATGTTCGATTCTGTGGGCAAAAGCGAACATAGATTACTAATGCATATGCCAAATTAGCAGGCTACAGAGACTCAATTGTTCCAAGTCGATGTTGTTGGCGCTAAAACATAGAAGACTACTGTGCCAAGCTGGATTTACTAGGATGTATTTTCTGATCGTAGTTCCATATTGCGCGAATGATTCTTCACCAGTTTTAATGGAAATTTTGGAGTATTAATAGCATTACTATATTTTATTATTTTGGACATGTTTCTCTCCTTTTCACATAATTAGTACAAGAGAACACTTTTCTTGCATGTAAAAATGGCCGTACTGCTTCTGTGAGATAAGAATCTTTGCGGCTAGATTAGGTAAAACAATTCATCAACTACTGTATGCCTGACTTACATTCCCCCACCCCTATAAAGCACTCTGTTTCTATTAACATGGGGAAACTTAAAAATGAAATTAACTGAGTTAGTTTATCGTGAGCTAAAATGACTATTGTTAGCTACAAATGTGATACTGGAAAAATCCGAACAAGAACAATGCTTTTACTTCAATCTAAAGGATTAACCCCAAATATAAAGCTAAATTTGATGTTGTTAAACTTGGTAATGAATTCTTGGTATTGCGAGCTGATACTACATTAGCGAAATCTTATAAGGTTTTACAACTACAAAAGGTCAAATTTATTAGTCATGCAGCAAGATTAATTATCACATTGCCTTCAACCTTTCTATGTTGCTGCTCCTTTCAATTTTTCTGCCCTATTAACCTATTTCATTTCTTTGTTTTGTAGATAGATTCAAATATTCGATGGTGCATATCTCAGATGTTGGTTGCAAGGTCAAGAATAGGGGTGCTACTAGATAGTTTCACATTGTGTCTTAGAATGCCATTTCCAGTGCTAATGTTTCAATCTTTATGTATCTGATATTTTTGGTATCAATGTTAGATCATTATGTTTCAGAATGGCGGACACGGAGGTTGCAAGGTCAAGAATGGGATTACTACTAGTTTCACATCTTGTAATCTTTATATGGTGTACTTTGTAATGCAACCATGTTGATTTAATATATGATGAGAAATTTCTGTTTATTATACAGTGTTCCCTGTGCAATATCAACATTGTCCTAATAATTCTTGATGGTGATATATAAATACCATGTATTTTTCATGCAATGCACTAGCATTGTAGTACTCATTTATAATCATCCTGTTGGGTAGCCACCAACGCATGTGAACCGTTGTTGGGCTCTAACTCTATACGTTGCTATCTTACAACGCTTATTTCGGTCGTTTACCAACGGATGCATATATGTTGTTGTAGACCCTTGCAACGCCACCATGGCAACGCATACAAGTCTGTTGGTGTAGGCCCTACCAACGCTTATATGGACCTTTGCCAACGCAATGATGCGTTGCTGTAGGGGGGTTCTTGTTGTAGTGATTGAACCTAGAAGGCTTGCAGCAACCCCATGACAGAAATAAAAGGTTTTCATGACAAAAAGGAAATTTATGATCAGATCCGTCGGACATCACCGCAGATATGAGAAAAGCAACGTCAGCAAAAGGATTTGGTATATGAGCAAAGACACCTCAAAATTTGGGAAAAGCCACCCCAGAGTAAGGTAAGTTGATCATCTGAAATTCTTGGGGGAACAATAAATAAAGGAAAAAGGGATTCCTGAGTTGGAAACAATATCCTCAAGTCATACTTGTTCCCAGAGCAACTACATCTCGAGGACGAGATTTCTTTAAGGGGGTAAGAATTGTAACAGCCTGGATTTTGGCCCTTTTCTTTTTCTTTTGATTTTGGTGGTTTTTGCTCTGTTTTTCTTTTTGGAGTGATTATGTGGCCTTGCCACCTGGGAAATCATCCTCTTTTTCCTCCCCAAGTGGCTCATCATTCTCAAAACCTTGCCAAGATCATGTCACTTCACTGCTTGACCAAACCCTAAATTCTTTTTCTCAGGAATACTCATTTTTCTATTAAAGGAATAACCCTGTCTGCCCTAGGTTGAGAAGCAACCTTTATTTCCATCACTCCTAAAATTCCCAATTAATTCTCATAAATTGTTTGGTTCATATCTTTCTCTAATATGGCAAAATATTTCATTTGTCATGTTTATCATCTTGCTCAATTAATTCATTTCCTATTTTGCCCTAAATGGTACATTGTGAAGCAAGTGCTATTTTCCTTTTCCCAATTGACCTCAAACTCCTTGGACACCTTTTTCCTGTCCATATCATTGCCACATGCCAAAATGCAACCTCATTTGCCTAGTAATTATTTAATTATGATTTTCCAAAGTTTCTACCCAGACAAAAGCTTTGTGAAGGTGGTGCAAGCTAGGCATATCCAAATGAGTTGCCATTTTGCATGATCCCTCATATCATCATATCATAGCCCTCCACCAATGTAGAGCTCATGTCATGCCTCCATGTGAGCTCAATTTCAATTCTTTGATTCTGCCCAAACTTTCAGTTTGTGAAGCAAGTATACTTTATCTTGCTCCATGATGGCTGCCAATTTTTCTAGGCCTTCTATTATTCATATAACCTACCTCAACCCATTTTGGGCATGTTTCATCAAGCCATTTTTCCTCTAGAATTTTTGCAAGTTTCTGGTAGCACGGATGTTTGTGAAGCAAGTACCATTTTGGTGAATCCAATTGGTATGAAACTTATACATCATCTTTATATGATCAAATCATGAAGCCTTGCCAAACTTGAGCTCAAGTGGCCACACCATTTGAGTGCATCATCCAAATCTCATTTCTGGACCATTTTGGTCAGTTGCAAAGCAACTATGATTTATATTGATCCAACTCCTCTCCAAGTTACCAGGATGAAAGTCCTTCTTTACCTCAACCTCGCAGACAACTCCATTGGATCCAAAACCCTTCCTGTTGATCACTAGTGCTCACCCAAGTTTACTGCAGTAAACTTCAGAGGGTTCTCACCGTTTAACCAGATCACTTTTATTCGAGCTACCACCATAGTTGAGACCTACCCTAGATGAACTACCCACTAGACAACAAGTTCCATCCCCTCTCCCCCGCTACATGCTAGTGCATGCAGTGACCGCATTAATGGCAAGCCTGTGCGCGCGCTCTGCTGCCGTTGGCCGCGCCCATGATGGATTCTTGCTCGGGCACCTCTCCCCCTTGTCGTCTTAGCGTGCGTGAGCATGTCCATTGTCTTCCTCTAGTCGTCGCCGATCACCTGGACCCTGCTCCCCCTCCGGCAGCTTCCTCACCGACGCAAACCGCCATGTGCCCACGGGCGCACAGTGGCCGTTTGGATCTGTGCATGCCCTAGCCGCTTCCTCCCCGTGCTCCGGCATCGCCTCTACCCCGTGAGAACCTCAACTGTGTCTCCCTCGTCGCTTGCCCCCTAGTTCATGCACGCGCACACACGTCCGTGGGGCCGGCCACGTGTCTGCGGCGACGACAGCGCGACACCTCGCTCCGCGGCTATTTAAGGCCACCCGAGACCCTCCGAGCTCACCCACAGCCTCACGCCTCCTCTCTAAGCCTCCCCGACCACCTAAACGAGCTCGAGGAGCTCTCATTCCTTCCCCTCGTCACCACGGTCGCCGCTCTATCCCGACTAAATTCACTCAAAGTTGTCCCCCTCCTTGCCTTATTTCACCACCAGAGCCCCTACCTACATCCGGCGACCCTCCCCTACCGTTTCCCTCACCCTCCGGCGCACGAGGGAGCCATGCCCATCACCGCCCGACATAGCCTTCCGCTGCGGTCGAGGCTGCTCCCGTTCCCGTCGTCTTCAGCAACTGGGAGGCCGACCAGGCGATGCAGCTTGATCCCCCGAGCACGTGGGTGTGCCGAGCGCCGCGGGAGGCGGCCAGAATCGCCGACCAGCCCCGTCGGGACCCTTCTCCGCCGCGGCCAGGCACGGGTGAGAGGAAGGGGATGAAGGCGCTGACCCCCTCCCATCGAGCTGGCCGCGGGCCCCGCGCGTCAGCCCCTCACCTGTTGACCCCGCCCCTCCATGTCTGTTAAGTGGAGATGAATTCCCAGGCAATCAGTTTCCTTCTTTCGAAAGCGTATTCTGCTTCTACTTCAGCGAAAGTACGCTTTTCTTCTCTGAAGACATATTTTCTCTCTGTTACAACGAGGAATACGTTTTCCGCAGGAGAAGACGTATTTCCTTGAGTGCGCTTTCAGTTTTTTCGGCTCAGGGCTTGTTTGTGATGGTTTTATTTACAAATGGGTCCCTGGCAGAAAAACCATTATATCTTTTTACTCCCAACTCCAAATCAGGTGATTCCAAAGCCCACTTCTTCATTTTGTCGAGCCCGTTCTGATGGAACCATCTTCACCATGTTTGGACATTCTGAAAATGACCATTTTGCCCCTGCCCTTATTCAGCCCCCTCTGAGAGAGTACGTTTTCCAGCGATCCTTTCCGCGAGTTTCTCGCACTTTCTTCCGGTGATTTATTCCACCACAGGCAAGCCACACCCTCCATTTGCATGATTGCAATGCAGTGAAATGGTTTAAATTATTTGAACTCTTTTAAAAATATTGATTTAGCTACATGACTTTGTGCATGGAAATTTCTCGGAGTTGTATTTTGATCTTGTTATTGCCATGATGTTGCTTGGAGTTCTAGGACTTATATTTTGCAGCTTATGTGGTTGACATGTTGCCATTGGATTATTAGTGGCTTATGTTATGATTATTTTCATGGTGGTGTTGGATATGATATTTTTGGAGTATTACTTTGGATATCATGCTTCCTTTGGATTATTAGTGGTTAGTATAATTATTTTCATGATGATACCTGTTATTATATTTTTGGAGTATCACTTTGGATATCATGCTGCCTTTGGATTATTAGTGGTTAGTATGACTATTTCCATGATGGCATCTGTTATTATATTTTGGAGTATTACTTTGGATGTCATGCTGCCTTTGGATTATTAGTGGTTAGTATGATTATTTTCATGATGCTAGTTGATGTTCTGTTGCTTGGAGTATTATTTTCGTGTATGAGGTTTACATGTGGATCTTAGCCGAATAGCTTTATTCTTGTTATTGGAGTAGTAGGAGTATTGTTTTTGGAATCATCATGACAGTAGTATTGTGCTACCCTTGGAGTATTTTGAGATGATGATATTATGCTTGGATTATTTGTTGGATATTGCTATGAATTGGATTATAGTTTGAAAGTTGACATCGGGGTATCAGTTGCCACTTTTATATTTTTGGGAATAAATTCCGTCATTAAGTTAGTCAGGTGCCGCCGAACCGGGCTTTTCCCAGTGCAACCACATTTGCCTTTGTGGGAAGGCCTTGATTCGGTCCATTGACACGGCCTCTGGTCGGTGTGAGGGAGTCCTAGATTAGGGGGTCTCCGGACAGCCAGACTATATCTTTCGGCCGGACTGTTAGACTATGAAGATACAAGATTGAAGACTTCGTCTCGTGTCCGGATGTGACTCTATTTAGCGTGGAAGGCAAGCTAGGCAATACGGATATGTATATCTCCTCCTTTGTAACCGACCTGGTGTAACCCTAGCCCTTTCCGATGTCTATATAAACTGGAGGGTTTTAGTCCGTAGGACAACAGACAATCATACCATAGGCTAGCTTCTAGGATTTAGCCTCTCTGATCTCGTGGTAGATCTACTCTTGTACTACCCATATCATCAATATTAATCAAGCAGGACATAGGGTTTTACTTCCATCAAGAGGGCCCGAACCTGGGTAAAACTTCGTGTCCCTTGCCTCCTGTTACCATCCGCCTAGACGCACAGTTCGGGACCCTCTACCCGAGATCCGTCGGTTTTGACACCGACATTGGTGCTTTCATTGAGAGTTCCTCTGTGCCGTCGCTGTTAGGCTTGATAGCTCCTATGATCATCGATGGCGATGTAGTCCAGGGTGAGACTTTTTTCCCCGGACAGATTTTTGTATTCGGTGGCTTTGCACAGCGGGCCAATTCGCTTGGCCATCTGGAGCAGATTGAAAGCTACGCCCCTGGACATCAGGTCAGGTTTGGAAGCTTAAACTACACGGCTGATGTCCGCGGAGACTTGATCTCCGACGGATTTGAGCCTCTGCCTTGTGCGTCACGTGGTCATCATGAGTACGATTTGGCTCTACCATCAGACAATGTTCAGGAGATCGCATCGACAGCCGCTCTGACCCTCAATTCGGAGCCAGTTGCGCCGTCCATGGACGGGTGGATGGACCCCGCCACGGAGGCCTTACCCTCATAGGTGATCGAGCCGAACATCGACCTTACTCTGCACAAGAGCCGTGTTGACAAACTGCCGGATCTCTCTCCGACCATGGACTCCGAACCGCCGACGCCCGTTCCTAGCAAATCCGATTGGGCTCCGATCATGGAGTTTACCTCCGCGGATATTTTTCAGCACTTGCCCTTTGGCGACATACTGAACTCATTAAGGTCTCTCTCCTTGTCAGGAGGACCCTGGCCGAACTATATCCGACAGGATTGGGATGCACAGGATGAAGAAATTCGCGGCCCGCCCACCACCCACTTTGTAGCACTGTCGATGACTTAACTAAGATGCTCGACTTTGACTCCGAAGACATCGACGGTATGGACGACGATGCGGGAGACGAAGATGAACCACTGTCCATAGGGCGCTGGACGGCCACCTCATCATACGATATATACATGGTGGACACACCCAAAGAAGGCAATGGCGACGAGACAGCGGAGGATGACCCTCCAAGAAGCAACCCAAGCGCCGACGTTAGCGGCGCCACTCTAAGTCCCTTCAAAGCAAAAGTGGTGATACCGGCACAGGAGATAATAACACTCCGGATAGTGCCGAAGACAACAACAATCCCCTCCAGCAAGATTTAGAGCAGGAGGATGGAGGAGCCAGCCCTCCTGAGAAAGCGGCAGATTGAGAGGCGGAGGATGATAATTACATACCCCCCTCCGAAGACGAGGCAAGCCTCAGCAATGACGAATTCATCGTGCCAGAGGATCCCGTTGAACAAGAGCGCTTCAAGCGCCGGCTTATAGCCACGGCAAATAGGCTTAAGAAAAAGCAGTAGCAGCTTCAAGCTGATCAAGATCTCCTAACTGACAGATGGACCGAAGTCCTGGCGGCCGAGGAATATACACTCGAACGCCCCTCCAAGAGTTACCCAAAATGCAGGTTGCTACCCCGACTGGAGGAAGAAGCGTACGACGCGGCTGATCGGCCACCTCGTGGCCGTGATAGAGAGGCATTCCAGCCAAAAACTCAGCCTGCACCCTGCCGCCATTCAAATAAAAAGGCATGGGGAAATACTCCAGACCTGTGGACGTATTGGAGGACAAAGAAAAACATGCAAGATCGATCTACGGATCACGAGGGCGCGCCACTATGCGAGACGATAAACGTCATGCTAGATATAGTAAAAGTCAATCCGGCCGGGCCGAACACAGCAGGCAAGACACATTCGAGCTGCGTCGCGATATAGCCCAATACAGAGGCGCCGCACACCCCCTATGCTTCACAGATGAAGTAATGGATCATCAAATCCCAGAGGGTTTCAAACCCGTAAATATTGAATCATACGACGGCACAACAGATCGTGCGGTATGGATCGAGGATTTCCTCCTCCACATCCACATGGCCCGCGGCGATGACTTACACGCCATCAAATACCTCCCACAAAAGCTCAAAGGACCAGCGCGGCTTTGGCTTAACAGCTTGCCAGCAGAGTCCATTAGCTGTTGGGAAGATCTGGAAGCCGCATTCCTCGACAACTTTCAGGGCACTTATGTGCGACCACCAGACGCCGATGACTTGAGCCACATAATTCAGCAGCCAGAAGAATCGGCCAGACAATTCTGGACACAGTTCCTAACAAAGAAAAATCAAATCGTTGACTGTCCGGATGCAGAGGCCCTAGCGGCTTTCAAACACAACATCCGCGACGAGTGGCTAGCCCGCACCTTGGTCGGGAAAAGCCGAAATCTATGGCAGCCCTCATGACACTCATGACCCGCTTTTGTGCGGGAGAAGACAGCTGGCTGACTCGCAGTAACAATATGTCAAAGAACCATGGTACTTCAGATACCAAGGACGGCAATAGCAGGCCACGTCGCAACAAACATAAGCGCTGCATTAACAGCGATAATACCGAAGATACGGCAGTCAATGCCGGATTCAGAGGCTCTAAACCCGGTCAGCGGAAAAAGCCATTCAAAACAAGCACTCTGGGCCCGTCCAGTTTGGACCTTATACTCGATCGCTTGTGTCAAATACACGACACCCCCGACAAGCTAGCCAACCACACCAACAGGGATTGTTGGGTGTTCAAGCAGGCCGGCAAGTTAATTGCCGAAGGCAAAGATAAGGGGCCCCATAGCGATGACGAGGAAGAGCCCCGGCAGCCGAACACCGGAGGACAGAAGAGGTTCCTCCCACAAGTGCGGACGGTGAACATGATATACGCAACCCACATCCCCAAGAGGGAGCGGAAGCGCGCGCTCAGGGACGTATATGCGTTGGAGCCAGTCGCCACAAATTTCAACCCATGGTCGTCCTGTCTGATCACCTTCGATCGCAGGGACCACCACACTAGTATCCGTCATGGCGGATTCGCCGCACTGGTCCTAGACCCAATCATTGATGGATTTCACCTCACTCGAGTCCTTATGGATGGCGGCACAGGTGTCTCACCCCTCTTGGAAGGAGGCCGCCTGCCCGAGTCTGGTACCACTTGAGGTTCCGACGCAGTGTTCGGCAAAGGGCAGAACTCAGAGCCCTCAGGGGCCTTGTCCCCTCTGCTCCTGGAGTCCGGAAGGCCGCCTTGAGGCACCTCCGGGACTGTCTACCCTCGACCCGGTGCCTCTTGAGACAATACCTCGGCGTCGTCTGCAGGGCAAGGGGAGGTTGCGGTCGGAAGTGGATTGCTATCCATATCCGACGAGCCCAGGGAGCCGTCCGACGATACATCGATATGGGCTCGTGGCGGCCTGCATAATCATATTCGGCGTTAGGGAAAGCAGTGCGACAAAGGAATGCTATGAGTTACTCTGGTATCCGAATACTTACGACCTCCCCAGGGGCTTGGCCCTGGGCAACCACTCGTCTTCGCCTTCGGCGGCGGCGGTGGAACAGTCCGGAAGGAGAGTCCTTCCCTTCTTGGACCCTTCGGCCCCCCTAGTTGGGGCGGCCTTCCTTTTCTTGTCTCCCCCGCCTGGAGGGGGAGCATCTGCTTCTTCCTCCTCGTCTTCGGGGGAGGAGTGTGCCGCAGAGTCATCGGATGGTGAGTCCGATGACGCCTGGCGTCGGGAACTCTTTCGGGTTCCCTTGGCCTTCTTGGTCTTCTCCGGCACCGTGTAAGGAGTCAGAGTCAGCATCTTCGCTAGGAGAGCGTCAGCTGGGCCTTCGGGCAAAAGATCCGGACAGTCGATCTATCCGGCCGTCGCCTGCTAGTCCTGTCAAAGGTACGGGAGCTTAGATCCCGCATAGAGTCAAACTATGAAAAACAAGTATCCTGTGAGAGGTAAAACAGCTTACCGTGCTGGCTTGGCGCTTCGCGCAGAATCCGCGGTCCTCGGTAGTGGGAGGGGGAACCTCGGCGCTCTTGAATAGCACCTTCCTGGCATCTTTGTGAGTTGTGTCGAAGAGCCTGTTCAGAGTTCGATGCTGGGCCGGGTCGAACTCCCACAAGTTGAAAGCCTGTTGTTGACACGGGAGGATCTGGCGGATGAGCATGACCAGGACTACGTTGACGAGTTTGAGCTTCCTGTTCAGCATGTTTTGAATACATGTTTGGAGTCCGGTCAGCTCTCCCGAGCTACCCGAGGGCAGGCCCTTCTCTTGCCAGGAGGTGAGCCGCGTGGGGAAGCCCGATCGGAACTCGGGGGCCGCTGCCCATTTAGGATCACGTAGCTCGGTGATGTAGAACCACCCCGATTGCCACCCCTTTATGGTCTCCACGAAGGAGCCCTCGAGCCATGTGACATTGGGCATCTTGCCCACCATGGCGCCTCCGCACTCCGCCTGGCGGCCACTCACTACCTTCGGCTTGATGTTGAAGGTCTTCAGCCATAAGCCGAAGTGGGGCTTGATGCGGAGGAAGGCCTCGCACATGACGATAAACGCCGAGATGTTGAGGATGAAATTCGGGGCCAGATCGTGGAAATCCAGGACGTAGTAGAACATGAGCCCCCAGACGAATGGGTGGAGAGGGAATCCCAGTCCGCGGAGGAAATGGGTGAGGAATACAACCCATTTTGCAGTGCACATACCACCGTAGAGAGAATAATACCACATATCCAGTCCGTAGAGAAAATAAGTTCCACATACCACCATAGAGAGAATAATATCTTCTGGGAGCCGGATACCTGCCCGACGACATCGCGCACCGGCTCCCATAAGGTATGTGGAACTTATTTTGTAGGGTCGGACACTATCCTTGTATTCAAATTCTTCCGTGGTGTATTCGGAGGACGAACCCGCCTTGCAATGCCGAAGACAATAACTGCGCGCCGGACTCATCGTCATTGAAAGCCTGGTTCACGGGCTACTGAGGGAGTCCTGGATTAGGGGGTCTCCGGACAGCCGGACTATATCTTTCGGTCGGACTGTTAGACTATGAAGATACAAGATTGAAGACTTCGTCTCGTGTCCGGACGGGACTCTACTTGGCGTGGAAGGCAAGCTAGGCAATACGGATATGTATATCTCCTCCTTTGTAACTGACCTTGTGTAACCCTAGCCCTTTCCGGTGTCTATATAAACTGGAGGGTTTTAGTCCGTAGGACAATAGACAATCATACCATAGGCTAGCTTCTAGGGTTTAGCCTCTCTGATCTCGTGGTAGATCTACTCTTGTACTACCCATATCATAAATATTAATCAAGCAAGACGTAGGGTTTTACCTCCATCAAGAGGGCCCAAACCTGGCTAAACTTCGTGTCCCCTGCCTCCTGTTACCATCCGCCTAGACGCACAGTTCGGGGCCCCCTACCCGAGATCCGCCGGTTTTGACACCGACGGTGCCTCCATCTAGGGAAGGTTATGTCATGCTTGCCCTGGCCTGGTAAGCAGGCATAATCTTGTGTGCTCGTTGATGAGATTATGGTACCGAGTCCCCGAGTGGGAGTGTTTTGACCACGACGGTGGTTGGGGTGTCTTTGGTAGACACGGGGCCACCCAGGACCAGCCTGTTGGGGATTTGGGTCGGAGTGGCCGGGAGAGTGCGGTGGCAATGGAAAGGTCTTGTTGGAATGCCATTGGTCCACCCAAATGGGAGTGCGAGGCCATGGGTTCTGGGTGTGGGTACAATGTGCTACCTCTGCAGAGTGTATTTAATCCATCGATAGTCGCGTCCGTATTAGGTCCCACTGTTCGGTCAACACTCACATGACAGAATGACTTATAGGTGATCCATATGTTGATATGTTGAGAAGTACAGATTGGCAGAATGTTGATGATGATATTGGAGACCAATTATTAGTCGTGGTTGTGATCGCTGGAAAGATCACAGTTGGAGACCAAGTGCTTTGTCATGTCAGTGATCGCCGGAAAGATCACCGTATGGTTTTGATCATGAGTTGATCGAGATGGTATATTGCTTAGCCGGTTAGCCAAGCGAGATATGAGTTGATCATGAGGTGATTTATCAGCATTGTATTAGTTTCATCTCATGCTTAGTAATTGCTTCATCATGGTAGTTGTTAATGAATTAACATGTTAATGCTATGTTATTGTCTTGCCTTGATGTTTATGGTTGTTGTGAGCTTGCAAGTACATTCAATGTACTGACCTGGCGTGTCATGCCAGATTGCAGGTGTCGGTGTCAAAACTGGCAGATCTCGGGTAGGGGGTCCCGAACTGTGCGTCTAGGCTGGATGGTAATAGGAGGCAAGGGACACGAAGTTTTACCCAGGTTCGGGCCCTCTTGATGGAGGTAAAACCCTACGTCCCTCTTGATTAATATTGATGATATGGGTGTTACAAGAGTAGATCTACCTCGAGATCAGAGAGGCTAAACCCTAGAAGCTAGCCAATGGTATGATTGTATGTTGTGATTGTTGTCCTACGGACTAAAACACTTCGGTTTATATAGACACCGGAGAGGGTTAGGGTTACACAAGGTCGGTTACAAAGGAGGAGATATGCATATACGTATTGCCTAGCTTGCCTTCCACGCCAAGTAGAGTCCCATCCGGACACGAGACGAAGTCTTCAATCTTGTATCTTCATAGTCTAACAGTCCGGCCAATGGAGATAGTCCAGCTGTCCGGAGACCCCCTAATCCAGGACTCCCTCGGTAGCCCCTGAACCAGGCTTCAATGACGATGAGTCCAGCGCGCAGTTGTCTTCGGCATTGCAAGGCGGGTTCCTTCTCCGAACACATCATAGAAGAATTTGAATACGAGGATAGTGTCCGACCCTGCAAAATAAGTTCCACATTCCACCGTAGAGAGAATAATGTTTTCGTAGATCTAATTCGCTAGCTTGTTTTGGCAACACGACGTTACGTCATGGCCCGGTGATTATTCAAACCGTTTCTTTTAACCAGCCCCGCACATAATGCGAGGCAGTTTTTCGACACGTGTTGTCAAAGCAGAGATCGTGTCCCCTTATTACAGGATTCTCATCAATACGGGCGTGGGTAACCCAACCGCGCCATCAATTACGGCGCTTGGGGGATAAGCGAGTTTTACCAGGCAAGTGGGGACGCTTAGTTTTGTCCGCCCTTATAAAGGGATAAGGATTCACCTTTCTATCCACGCCTTCTTCCTCCTCTGCTCATCCGCTCCCGCACACTCGAGCTCTAGCGCCCAAGTCCTCACTTCCATCTCAACCTTCTCCAACCATGTACGGAGTGAGAGGAAAGTGGATGGTCTCCTCCGTCAAGGAGGGAGACGTCAAGAAACTGAGGAGAGTCGGATACCTGCCCGACGACATCGCGCACCGGCTCCCAGATGAGGGGCAACTCATCCCCACCCCCAGGCCCCATGAGAGGGTTGTATTCCTCACCCATTTCTTCCGCGGACTGGGATTCCTTCTCCATCCCTTTGTCCGGGGGCTCATGTTCTATTACGGCCTGGATTTCCACGATCTGGCCCCGAACTTCATCCTCAACATCTCGGTGTTTACCGTCATGTGCGAGGCCTTTTTCCCCGTCAAGCCCCACTTCGGCCTATGGCTGACCTTCAACGTCAAGCCGAAGGTGGTGGGCGGCCGCCAAGCGGAGTGCGGAGGTGCCATGGTGGGCAAGATGCCCAACATAACATGGCTCGTGGGCTCCTTTGTGGAAATCATAAAGGGGTGGCAATTGGGGTGGTTCTATATCACCGAGCCGCGCGACCACACATGGGTAGCGGCCCCCGAGTTCCGATCTGGCACCCCCATGCGGCTCACCTCCTGGAAGGAGAAGGGCCTGTCCTGTGGTAATTCAAAAGAGCTGACCGGACTCCAGACATGTATTCAGAACATGGTGGACAAGAAGCTCAAGCTCGTCAACATAGTTTGGGTTATGCTCATCCACCGGATACTCCCGTGCCAACAACGGGAGTTCACCTTGTGGGAGTTTAATCCGGCGCAGGACCGAACTCTGAACAGGCTCTTCGACACGACTCATGAAGATGCCTGGAGGGTGCTGTTCAAGAGCGCCGAGGTCCCTCCCCTTATTACTGAGGATCGCGGATTTAGCGCGAAGCGCCAAGCCAGCGCGGTAAGTTGTTTTACCTTTCACAAGATACTTGTTTTTATATAGATTGACTCTATGCGGGATCTAAACTCCCGTGCCGTTAACAGGACTGGCAGAAGATGGCCGGACAAATTGACTGTTCGGCTCCCTTGACCGGAGGCCCTGTAGACGCCCTTCTGGCGAAGATGTTGACTCCGGCCCCTTATAAGGTGCCGGAGAAGACCAAGAAGGCCAAGGGAGCTCGAAAGAGTTCCCGATGAAAGGCATCGTCGGACTCACTGTCCGATGACTCTGCGGTGCACTCTTCCCGCGAAGACGAGGAAGAGGAAGAAGAGGCTCCCCCACCGACTGGGGGAGACAAGAAAAGGAAGGCCGCCCCAACTGGGGAGGCTGGAGGGTCCAAGAAGCGAAGGACTCTCCTTCCAGACAGCTCCACCGCCGCCGACGAAAGTGAAGATGAGTGGTTGCCCAGGGCCAAGCCCCAGGGGAGATCGTAAGTATTCAGATACAAAAGTAACCCATAGGATTCCTTTGTCGCATTGCTTTCCCTAATCACCAAACATAATTACGCAGGCCACCACGAGCCAATATCTAGGTATCATCGGACGGCTCCCTGGGTTCGTCGAACATGGATAGCAATCCAGTCCCAACTGCCACCTCCCCTCATCCTGCCGACGATGCCGAGGTGTTGTCTCAAGAGGCACCGGATCGAGGGGAGACAGTCCCAGAGGTGCCTCAAGGCGACCTTCCGGACTCCAGGAGCAGAGGGGACGGGGCCCCTGAGAGCTCCGAGTTCGGCCCTCAGCCGAACACCGCGCCGGAACCTCCAGCGGTTCCAGGCTCGGGCAGGCTGTCTCCTTCTAAGAGGGGTGAGACGCCTGTGCCGGTGACCTCTGTCCATCTAGAGGCGCCGGACAATCTGTTGGAAGTGCTTCACAGCGCTTCCATCAAGGAGGAGCACCACACTATCATGAGTGCGGTGATCCAGAAGGTTCAGTCCGCCAAGAGCGGATTGACTGAAGCATGTACTAGCCTTCTAACAGGCTTCGAGGTAAGTGTTTAAAATGTAGTAGAAGTGTTACTGCATAGATAGTAGCCCGTGATGCTTTGTTTGGTGTTCGCAAAGAAAAGACGAACAGAGGATCAAATAATATCGCAGGAGTCTAATACAAGTATGTCAATATGCATATGCAGGCTTCTCTGCTGGCATCCGCCGCACTAACTGTGGAGGTTGCCGTACTGAAGCAGGACCTCGATGGGTCCAAGAAAGAGCTCAGCCTTGTCAGGAGGCAGCTCGAGGAGAACAAGGGTAAGTAATACCCCGTCTATAGATATATGTATCTATAAGAAAGGACGCGATTGCAGAATGACAGGATCATTGTATGTTTTGCCAGGGGCCACGGCCGAGGTGGCGACCCTGAAGCAAGCGATGACCAAGGTTGAAGAGACAGCAGCCAAGGAGCGCACCGAGCGAGAGAGGCACGAGGCTCGGGTGGGCGAGGTGCAGGAAGAGCTCCAGGCTCTCGTGACGAAGCACGAGGCGTTGGAGCTTGACCTGAAGACGCGAGAGTCCGAGCTTGCCGCGGCCCGTGAGAGTGCGAAGAGTGCCAAGGCCGAGGCCCAGAAGGCCCTTCAGGAGATCGACACGATGAAGAACATAGCAGCGGGTAAGGCTTTCTATATGCAAAGAAAGCATGTAAAAGTAAATTATCGACTACTTACCCGGATCCGGAGCTCTTCAGGAGCATTCGCAGATTTGCCCCGCAGTGTGTCCGATGCCGCACAATTTTACCAGGCCGAGGACGGGAGCTCGACGGAGAAGTTGTTCTGGTCTCAGTATGCTGAGGCCGAACATCCGGTGCCAATGAGCAACCAGCTGAAGCAGATGGTCGAGCTACATAAGGCGGCCGATCAAGCCATGAAAGGCTTCATAGTCCGGTTGTGGCCTGGCGATGCCCTTCCGAACAACTTCTTCGGCCTGGTGAGGCGGCTTGTGGATGCCTGCCCACGGCTGGAGGTCGTCAAGCAATCCGTCTGCATTGAAGGTGCACGCCGGGCCTTCGCCCGTGTAAAAATGAAGTGGGTCAAGCTAGACGTCGTGAAGCTGATCAAGGAGGGGCCGCCGGAGGGCAAGGAGCACCGCCAAGCCGAGATGTACTACGAGAGTGTTCTGCCGGGCGCCCGTCTTATCGCGGATGAGTGTTCACAAAATGTAATATTTGAATGAGACTTGCTCGTTTTGTCCTGTATGTATGAAAACTTGTATCGTATTCGCTATGCAACGCTTGTGTGAATTTAAAATATTACCTTCTGTTTGGCTGTTTATCCAATATGAGAGATGGCTAGTCCTCGGCTTCTGCCCCCATGCCACGAGTGCTGGGGTGTTTGTGATAAACCTGAGCACTCTTGTTCCCATGTTTGGGTCCTTCGAGGGAGGTGCTCAGCACAACGAACAAGGCAACCGGACTAATAATGCTTTATCACTCTCACTTAGCCATAGAATTCTATAATTTTAAATTCCGGCGAAGCCCTTGGTATTCGGAAGGCCGAATTCGGGGCGCGATACACGCCTATAAGCCGGACGGAGCCGGCCCCTCGCCCTAAGCAGCATAAGTCTTTAGGGACTCGAAAAACCTCGCCGAACAGCGACCAGTCTCTCACCTTATCATGACAGTCAGTTTTAGCTTTCTCTACTGAGGTGCTCGGCCCAGCAGAACCGGGGCACAATCACAGTAGTTCTCCTAGCGCTACCTTAGCCGATAGAGCGGAACGTAAGGTACCAAAACATAGGAGCCGGGCAAACCCAACATTTGACCAAAGACATGATTCAGAGCCGATGCATATAATGCTATAAGTTTGGGGTGCCGCACTTGCGAAAGTGTTCGGACTTCTCACACCATATTGTGGGTACGTAAGCCCCTGGTGCATTGGCCGTACCAGAGTGTACGGTTGCAAGGCGTCATTAACGAACACACACACACACACACATATATATATATAACAAAAATGCAATAATAGTTGTAATGTCATGCATTGTATATTAAAAAATTGCATTAAAGCAGAGTGATACAGATAGTGCAATAAGTAAAAGAGTAGGACTATGTCCCTTCCAAGGGCGAGCTGAGGAATGATATGAAATCTGTAATCAACCTGGGAATTCCGTAGTAGTCTGCGTCCTTGGTTGACGTATCATGTGTTCGGCAATAGAGCTACCGGACAGTGTTTCCAGAGATTAAAGTCCCGAAAGAAAAAGAAAAATAACCAAACGGGAAGCCCCTAGTGCGGTTTAGGCCGCATTTTGGGGCATGCCGCAGTTGTGCCCCCCTCCCCACATGTGCCCATGGTATTTTTAATGCGTAATTATGTACGCGGCACGAATAACACCGTTGGGCTGGGATTGGGGTGGCTGCCGTATTGCTATGCGAGCTGAGATCGCGCCACGCGGTCTGTTTGCCGATTGCCCCGAGCGCGCTTGAAGGTGTCCGGGCTTTGAAACGCCGAACTGGTAGATCTCCTTGAGAGGCTGCTTTGCGCTTCTGCTGCAAGGGCCATGGTGTGCTCCTCTGTTCGGAGAGAGCGCTTTGTGTTTCCATTGACTGTAATAACTCCACAAGGTCCTGGCATCTTGAGCTTGAGGTATGCATAATGTGGTACCGCATTGAATCTAGCAAATGCGGTTCGTCCGAGCAGCGCGTGACTATATCAAAGATTAACTCTTCGCTTCAGAAGTTATCCAGGGATCAGAAGACCACTTCTAGTGTAATTGAGCCTGTGCAGTGGGCCTCTATGCCTGGAATGACGCCCTTAAAGGTCGTTTTTGTGGGTTTGATCCTTGAGGGGTCTATACCCATTTTGCGCACTGTGTCCTGATAAAGCAGGTTCAGGCTGCTGCCGCTGTCCATAAGGACTCGAGTGAGGTGAAATCCATCGATGATTGGGTCTAGGACCAGTGCGGCGAATCCGCCATGATGGATACTAGTGGGGTGGTCCCTGCGATCGAAGGTGATCGGACAGGAGGACCAAGGGTTGAACTTTGGGGCGACTGGCTCCAACGCATATACGTCCCTGAGCGCACGCTTCCACTCCCTCTTGGGGATGTGGGTTGCGTATATCATGTTCACCATCCGCACTTGCGGGGGAAACCTCTTCTGTCCTCCAATGTGCGGCTGCCGGGGTTCTTCCTCGTCATCGCTATGCGGCCCCTTGTCCTTGTTTTCAGCAATTAACTTGCCGGCCTACTTGAACAACCAACAATCCCTGTTGGTGTGATTGGCTGGCTTGTCTGGGGTGCCATGTATTTGACACGAGCAATCGAGTATACGGTCCAAGCTGGACGGACCCGGCGTACTTTGTTTGAATGGCTTTTTCCGCTGACCGGGTTTAGATCCTTTGAATCCGGCATTGACTGCCGTATCCTCAGTACTTTCGCTGTTAATGCGACGCTTATGCTTGTTGCGACATGACCTGCTATTGCCGTCCTTGGTATCTGAGGTACCATGGTTCTTTGATATATTATTACTGCGAGCCAACCAGCTGTCTTCTCCCGCACAAAAGCGGGTCATGAGCGTCGTGAGCGCTGCCATAGATTTCGGCTTTTCCTGACCAAGGTGCCGGGCTAGCCACTCGTCTCGGATGTTGTGCTTGAAAGCCGCTAAGGCCTCCGCATCCGGGCAGTCAACGATTTGATTTTTATTTGTAAGGAACCGAGTCCAGAATTGCCTGGCCGACTCTTCTGGCTGCTGAATTATGTGGCTCAAGTCATCGGCGTCTGGTGGTCGCACATAAGTGCCCTGAAAGTTGTCGAGGAATGCGGCTTCCAGATCTTCCCAACAACTAATGGAGTCCGCTAGCAAGCTATTAAGCCAATGCCGCGCTGGTCCTTTGAGTTTTAGTGGGAGGTACTTGATGGCATGTAAGTCATCACCGCGGGCCATGTGGATGTGGAGGAGGAAGTCCTCAATCCATACTGCAGGATCTGTTGTGCCGTCGTATGATTCAATGTTTACAGGTTTGAAACCTTCTGGGAATTGATGTTCCATTACTTCATCTGTGAAGCATAAGGGGTGTGCGGCACCTCTGTATTGGGCTATATCACGACGCAGCTCGAATGGGTCCTGCCCACTGTGTTCGGCCCGACCGGATTTTCTTTTACTGTATCCGGCGTGACGTTTACCGTCTCGTAGAGTGGTGCGCCCTCGTGATCCTTAGATCAATCTTGAATGCTTTGCTTTGTCCTCCAATATGTCTCGTAGGTCTGGCGTATCTCCCCATGCCTTTTTATTTGGATGGCGTTGGGGTGGAGGCTGAGCTTTTGGCTGGAATGCCTCTCTATCGCGGCCACGAGGTGGCCGATCAGTCGTATCATACGCTTCTTCCTCCAGTCGGGGTAGTAACCTGTGCCTTGGATAACTCTTAGAGGGATGTTCGAGTTTATATTCCTCGGCCGCGAGGACTTCAGTCCATTTGTCAGCTAGCAGATCTTGATCAGCTTGAAGCTGCTGCTGCTTTTTCTTTAGGCTATTTGTCATGGCCATAAGCCTGCGCTTTAAGCGCTCTTGTTCGACAGGATCCTCTGGTACGGTGAATTCATCGTCGCCGAGGCTTGCCTCGTCTTCGGAGGGGGCATGTAATTGTCATCCTCCTCCTCTCCGCCAGCCGCTCTCTCAGGAGAGCTGGCTCCTTCATCCTCCTGCTCTGAATCTTGCTGGAGGGGATTGTTGTTGTCCTTGGCGCTATCCGGAGTGTTATTATCTCCTGTGTCGGTATCACCACTTTTGCTTTGGCGGGACTTAGAGCGGCGCTGCTGACGTCGGCACTTGGGTTTCTTCTTGGAGGGGTCATCCTTCGCTATCTCGTCGCCATTGCCTTCATTGGGTGTATCCACCATGTATATGTCATACGACGAGGTGGTTGTCCCGTGCCCTATAGGTGCTGGTTCATGTTCGTCTCCTACATCATCGTCCATACCGTTGATGTCTTCGGAGTCGAAGTCGAGCATGTCGGTTAAATCATCGACAATGGCTACAAAGTGGGTGGTGGGTGGGTGTCAAATTTCGTTGTCGTCTGCATCCCAATCCTGTTGGCCATAATCCGGCCAGGGCTCTCCTGACAAAGAGAGAGACCTTAGTGAATTCAGAATGTCGCCGAAGGGCAAGTACTAAAAGATATCCGTGGCGGTGAATTCCATGATCAGCACCCAATCGGATTCGATTGGCAGGGGCGCGGATGGTTCAGGGTCCGGAAGAGAGTCCGACACCTTGGAGTCACGGGCTGTGCAGAGGATTATGCTGGTGCTTGGCTCGATCGCTGTCGAGACTGCAGCCCCTGAGGCGGTGTCTAGCCACCCGTCCTCGATTGGCGCAGTTGGCTCCGAGCTAAGGGTCGGAGCTGATGTGGGCACGGCCTCTAGAGTACCGTCCGGTGGCAGAGCAAGGTCATACCCATCGCGATAGTGCGGCGCGCCCGGCTGTGGCTCGAATCCGTCGAAGATCAAGTCCCCACGGATGTTGGCCGTGTAATTCAAACTTCCAAATCTGACCTGATGGCTAGGGGCGTAGCTTTCAATCTGCTCTAGATGGCCAAGCGAATTAGCCCGCAGTGCAAAGCCGCCGAATACGAAGATCTGTCCGGGGAGAAAAGGCTCACCCTAGACCGCATCGCTATCGATGATAGTAGGAGCCATCAAGCCTAACGATGACGACACAGAGGAACTCTGAATGAAAGTACCAATGTCGGTGTCAAAACCGGTGGATCTTGGGTAGGGGGTCCCGAACTGTGCGTCTAGGCCGGATGGTAATAGGAGGCAAGGGACACGAAGTTTTACCCAGGTACGGGCCCTCTTGATGGAGGTAAAACCCTACGTCCTACTTGATTAATATTGATGATATGGGTGTTACAAGAGTAGATATACCACGAGATCAGAGAGGCTAAACCCTAGAAGCTAGCCTATGGTATGATTGTATATTGTGATTGTTGTCCTACGGACTAAAACCCTTCAGTTTATATAGACACCGGAGAGGGTTAGTGAGGGAGTCCTGGATTAGGGGGTGTCCGGATAGCCGGACTATACCTTCGGCCGGACTCCTGGACTATGAAGATACAAGATTGAAGACTTCGTCCCGTGTCCGGAAGGGACTTTCCTTGGCGTGGAAGGCAAGCTTAGCGGTACGGAAATGTAGATCTCCTACCATTGTAACCGACTCTATGTAACCCTAGCCCTCTCCGGTGTCTATATAAACCAGAGGGTTTTAGTCTGTAGGAACAACAATCATACCATAGGCTAGCTTCTAGGGTTTAGCCTCCTTGATCTCGTGGTAGATCTACTCTTGTACTACCCATATCATCAATATTAATCAAGCAGGAGTAGGGTTTTACCTCCATCGAGAGGGCCCGAACCTGGGTAAAAACCTCGTGTCCCTTGTCTCATGTTACCATCCGCCTAGACGCACAGTTCGGGACCCCCTACCCGAGATCCGCCGGTTTTGACACCGACATTGGTGCTTTCATTGAGAGTTCCTCTATGCCGTCGCCATCAGGAAGGATGCCTCATCCCGTCTTTAAAGACATCACCGTTGCTAAGGGAGCTTTGGCTATCGGCCAAACTCTCCGGCTAGGTGGTTTCCTTATGACCGCATGTTCGGCTGCTATGCCGATGATGACCTCTCGGGTCATCGAAAGCAATCTTCACGTCAGCTCGGAATTCGCCGAGCAGCTAGATGCAATGGAGCTCTCTTCCAACGAGCTCTTGGATCGCATCGCCGCCCTGGGAGTCGCTACGGATTACGACCAGATTGGGCCTAAACCCGATTTGAGAGAGATTAACTCTCCCCAGGTCACCCATCACATTGCCGTGGTAGAGGGACAGTGTGGTGACCCTTCATGTGTCTTAAGGACTAGCTATGTCGGGATTCCCGATCCCTCCAAGCTGGATACCCGCGGAGGGGAGGACATCACTCAAGACCCAAACTTAAAGTCGGGCAACGGGCTAGATTCATTGGACAACATCCAAGAATCCAAACTTCCGAGTTCGGAAACTCCTTGGCCCCTGGGTCTCAGATTGGGTGAGGTTTCGGATTTGATTCCACCCACCCACTCGTACATAAGCGATCTATCCCAAATTAGGCAAGAGCCCAAAGAAACAGTACATCATTACTGGGCCAGATTCCTCCTGGTTATGAATAGGATAAAGGACTGCCGCGAGGAAGACGCAATTTCATTCTTCTGCAATAATTGCACGGACAAGGGAATCCTCAACGCCATAAGTCGCCGTGATATTACACGCTTCGCTGACTTGGCGTCCATAGTACGAAAGTACTGTGCGATGGAAAGCGCCTGGAAAACCGAAATAAAATTTTAGGACAATCCGGCCCTGAATACAAAACCAGTCCAAAATAAAAGGGTGCATCATCGCCAGACACCCGGGTTCAATACCAAAAAGCAAAAGCCCTCTACAGGGCATGGAACCGAACTGGAAGAATGGCTTAATGGACCCTGTAAAATTCACAGTGCAGAGGGCGCCACACCAACTCACAGCCTTAGAGCATGTTGGATACTCCGGCAGGTGGCAAAAATTGGCGAAGATCTTGTAATTCCAGAAGCCACAGAAAGCCACCCCAGAGACACCAGTACGGTATTAACAGTCTTCGAGACTTCCGCATCAAATAATATGCGAAAAAGAACACTCCGCAGCCTTGCCGAAGTCTACCAAGTAGCAACAATAAACCCATGGAGTGACACGGCTATTACTTTTAACGCCAGTGATGAACCTAAATTCCGAACAGCCCGAGCACCAGCCGCATTGGTCCTCAGTCCAATAGTGGACGGCTTTCGTCTTACCAAGGTACTCATGGATGGCGGCAATGGATTGAACCTCATTTATGAGGAAACCCTTAAAATGGAAATAGACTGGAACCGCATTGAGCGAAGCAGCACAACCTTTAGAGGAATAATCCCCAGTCGAGAAGCGCGCTGTACAGGAAAAATCACACTAGATGTGGTGTTTGGCACGCCAGATAATTGCAGGTCCGAAGAGGTCACGTTCCAAGTGTCCCCGTTCAGTAGCGGATATCACGCTCTGCTAGGGCGGGAAGCGCTTACAATCTTTCAAGCAATACCCCATTACGGGTACATGAAGCTCAAGATGCCCAGGCCTAACGGAATCATCACTCTCGCTAGTGATCCGGACATAGTGCTCCACGCCGAAAACAAGATAGCCGCACTGGCCCTCGAGGCGCTATCCGAAGCCCTAGCGACTGAGGAACTGACTGTGCTGCGCTCCACAGTGAATAGGGACAATGTGATACTCGACAAAAGATCCAAGTCCACCTCCTTTAAACCGGCGGACGAAATAGTCAAATTCCAGGTCCATCCAACGGACCCCAATAAAACAGCTTCCATCGGGGCACAGTTAAACCCTGATGTAGACGCCGCACTGCGAGAGTTCCTATGAGAGAACTGGGACATTTTCGCTTGGCACCCTTCAGACATGCCAGGAATCCCACACAGGCTGGCCGAACACAGCTTAAATATCCTAAAAGGATTCAAGCCAGTCAAACAGGCTCTTCGGTGTTTTTCTGAACCTAAGAGACAGGCCATGGGAGAGGAACTAGCCAAGCTATTGGAGGCCGGATTTATCAAAGATATAAAACACCCGGACTAGCTAGCAAACCTAGTGATGGTACCAAATAAGGACAAATCCTGGCGCCTGTGTGTTGATTTTAAAGACCTTAACAAGGCTTGCCCAAAGGATCCCTTCCCTCTCCCCCGCATCGATCAAATTATTGACGCTACCGCAGGACACGATTCGTTGTGTTTCCTCGATGCATACTCCAGTTACCATCAAATAAAGATGGCAGAGTCAGACCAAGCCGCAACGGCATTCATCACACCATATGGCCCATTCTGCTTCAACACAATGCCCTTCGGGCTCAAAAACACAGGCGCAACATATCAGCGCATGATTCAGACATGTCTGGCAAACCAGATCAGCAAAACAGTGGAGGCATACGTAGATGATGTGGTCGTTAAAACAAGACATGTCGAATCTCTAGTAGACGACTTGAGGCTAACATTCGATAACATCCAAACATACGACATCAAGCACAACCCAGAAAAATGCGTTTTCGGCGTTCCAGCCGGAAAGCTCTTGGGCTTCATTGTATCCGGTAGAGGAATTGAAGCAAATCCAGCCAAGATCCGAGCACTGTCACAATTGTATATCCCGAAGGACCTCAAACAAATACAAAAATTAACCGAATGCGTGGCGGCTCTAAGCCGCTTTATCTCCCGCTTGGGAGAAAGGGCCCTACCCCTTTACCGCCTCCTTCGGCGCACCGAACACTTCGAGTGGACGGATGCAGCCACGGCCGGACTCGATGAAATAAAAGCCATCTTGGCAACAAACCCAGTCCTGGCCGCACCAAACATTGGCGAACCAATGCTATTATACATTGTAGCAACCCATCAGGTCGTAAGCGCAGTGCTCGTCGTCGAACGAGAAACGGATGGACACAAATTCCCCCTTCAAAAGCCGGTCTACTATGTGTCCACCGTCCTTACTCCGTGCAAGTCACGGTACCCGCATTATCAAAAGATTGCGTACACGGTATTTATGGCATCCCGGAAGCTATGACACTACTTTCAAGAGTGTTCAATAACAGTAGCCTCGGAAGTGCCACTTAACGATATTATAAACAACCGCGACGCGACGGGCCGGATTGCAAAATGGGCCATTGAGCTCCTCCCGTTCGACATAACTTACAAGCCGCAGCGAGCTATCAAGTCGCAAGTTTTGGCCGACTTCGTCGCAGAATGGACGGAGGCCGAACTCCCTAAAGAGTATGACACATATCCAAACTGGGTCATGCACTTCGACGGCTCCAAAATGTTGGCCGGTCTAGGGGCTAGCGTCGTTTTGACGTCCCCCACAGGAGACACAGTTCAATACGTACTCCAGATAATGTACACAGACTCCAACAATGCAGCCGAATATGAGGCCCTTTTACATGGTCTCCGGATGGCAGTATCCATGGGCATTCAACGCCTAGAGGTGCGCGGGGACTCGAACCTCGCAATATCCCAAATAAAAGGAGACTTTGATGCCAAGGATCCAAAAATGGCAGCTTATCGCAACGCCGTCCTAAAAATGTCAGCTCGTTTCGAAGGGCTCGAATTTCACCATATAGCCCGGGAAAATAATCAGGCGGCAGATGTCCTGGCACGCATCGGCGCAAAACGCGATGTAGTCCCCCCCAACATCTTCTTGGAAAGGCTGTTCAAGCCATCCGTAGTATGGGAAGGGGAACCCGGCAATAACAGCCCGGACCCAACCGCACTGCCCGACACCGAACACTCTGACATAATTGGAGACTCTGCCAATGAAATAACACCTTCAGCCCACATAATAATGGCCGTCATCGCCCCGTGGACAGAACCATTCCTCGCCTACCTTACTAGGCAAGAACTCCCCGAGGACCAAAATGAGGCACGCTGCATAGTGCGGCGATCTAAAGCCTATAAAGTCCATGAGGGAGAGCTTTATAAGAAAATCACTACCGGAGTCCTTCAAAGGTGCATCTCCGAAGAGGAAGAGCGGAACCTCCTGGCCGAAATTCATGTCGGACTCGGCGGTCATCACGCGGCAGCTCAGTCCCTTGTAAGCAAGGCCTTCCATACAGGCTTTTATTGGCCGACGGCCCGGGCAGACGCCCAGGACTTAGTCCAATGATGCGTCGGTTGCCAGCTTTTTGCAAACCAAAGCCATATGCCACCCACCGCCCTCCAAACTATCCCCATCACTTGGCCCTTCACGATCTGGGGGCTTGACATGGTTGGACCCCTTAAAGGCGGAACCCACAAGAAAAAAATACTTACTGGTCATGGTGGATAAGTTCACCAAATGGATAGAAGCCAAGCCTGTTAAGACGGCCGAATCTGGACCGGTGATAGACTTTATATCCGGGGTTGTACACCGTTACGGCGTCCCCCACAGCATCATCACTGATAATGGCACGAACTTTACGGCCGATGAGGTAAAACTCTGGTGCAAAAACATGGGCATCAAGCTCGATTATGCTTCCGTCTATCACCCACAAACCAACGGCCAGGTCGAACGTGCAAATGGTCTTATCATGAGCGGCATCAAACCCAGATTAGTGCGGTCCCTTAAGGAATCTAATACGCACTGGGTAGAGGAGCTCGACTCCGTACTCTGGGGGCTGTGGACCATGCCGAATCGCACCACCGGATACACACCATTCTTCATGGTGTACGGCGCAGAGGCAGTTTTGCCCTGCGACATAATTCATGACTCATATCGAGTGCGCATGTATGAAGAAAGGGAAGCTGAGCTCGATCGGCAGGACAGTTTGGACGCCTTGGAGGAAGAGCGTGACGTGGCAAAAGCCCGTTCTGCATTATATCAACAGCAGGCTCGAAGATACCAAAGCAGAGAAGTACGGGCCAAAAATTACAACATTGACGAATTAGTTCTACGCCTACTGGACAAGAAAAAGGACAAACTCAAGCCCAAGTGGGAAGGTCCCTTCATAATTGACCAAGTCCTGATTGGTGGAGCGTACCGCCTGCGAGATGCATCGGATAATCGACTCGAGCCGAACCCATGGAACGCAGCCCTCTCCGAAGATTCTATGCCTAGCGCCGGACTCTGTGTTCGTCTCCTTCCTCTGTCCATTTTTTATATACTTTCTATCTTACATTTCTCTCCTTCTTCTCTCTCTCTCTCTCTCTCTCTCTCTCTTATAGCCTTTAAAGGCTCATAAAGTGATGCGCTATCCGCACTCATTAAACCTGGGGGCTTCTTTAAATAGAAGCTTATTTATACGGGCTTCATGCCCAACACATGTGCCACACTTCTGCATGTACCTTTTATTCACCATTATATGCATCGATATGACTTAAGTTTAGGCCAAGCTGGGTTGCCTGGCTCCTGTGCTTACCCCTACGTTCCCGATTGTTCGACTAGGTGGTAAAGGGAGCACCTCTACGATTGTTACTGCCGGGTCAGCCGAATGTGTACCTCAGACTGGGTGAAGCCGAAAGCTAGCATTCTTAAGGGAATATTCGGTCGGTGAACTAAAGATGATCTTTTTTCACTTATTTATCTATACGCCCCCAGATGTTTTTCCTGCGTCTCTTTTCGCAGAATGGACATGCACTTTAGGGCATGCCTCCCAGAGAAAGGAACCCCTAACGGAACTATTCTCCATGGAAGATGTTTCTTACTAACCATGTAATATAACATAACTAGTTGGGCACTTGTCTGTTCAAGCACTAATGACCCCTACGCCTGGTCTCCATGCATACCCCGGTTCTTATATAACCGCGAGGGTATTCAGACACACTCCGGACCGTCAGGTCCCGAGGTTGAAGCGAAAAGGTCGGCCATAACAAACGATCTACAATATGGCTAGAAGGCATTACACATGTCAATTAAAATTACATAGTCAATCTGACTGATTGTATTCCTCTTCAATACCATCTAACAGGTTTTCTAGCTTACAATCCTGTTGGGAATACTTTGCGGCCAATTCTACTTGGCCGTATACTAAGTTCACAGGGATCTCCTTCCCATCGGGCCCCACGGGTCCGACCTCGGCCATGTGGTTTGGGTCGGCCTTCGTGTGCCGCGTCTTCACCATGGCCCAGGCCTCCCTGGCGCCTTGACGACATGCCGACATCTTCCACAATCGTAAGCGCCGCCGCGCTCCCTTCAGCTTCTCTACAAGCTCTCCAAGGCCTTCGGGCATGGAGACGGATGGCCACAAGGCCTGGGCGATGCCTTGCATCACCTGCCGAACTCGCTCGTGCAGTTGTGAGAGCTCGGGAAGAAGGTCACCCGTAGAAGCGGGCATTTCCTCTACAGGACGACCTATTAGCATACCTACAGACATTACTCTATTAGTCGACTTCCTCGCCGAACTCTTTTTTAAAAGTTCGTATAAGCACTTACTAAATATTTCGTGTCGAAGCCGCTGATTCTCCTTAACGGAGTCCAACAGCTGGGCACAAACATCCTTCAGTTCAACGCCCAACTTGGTGTTGGCATCTTGGAGATTGTTCTTCTCCCGCCTGACCTTAGTCAGCACACTCTCACCAGCCTTCAACTGGCGTAGGAGTTGTTGCTTTTCCAGATTTAATCCGGCGCCATCTGCAATTTCATTTGTCAGATTTGCACCCACGCTGCACTTCGCAAAATACTTATCTTTCGAAGCTTATATTACCAGAGGTGGTCTCCTTGGGCTCCCCTGCCGCGGCTAGTGCGGCCTCAAGTTGGGCTTTGCACTCTTCCACCTACTGGGACAGTAGGGTATTCTTTTCTGTAAGAACCTGCAT
Source organism: Triticum aestivum (assembly GCF_018294505.1). NCBI lineage: Eukaryota > Viridiplantae > Streptophyta > Magnoliopsida > Poales > Poaceae > Triticum > Triticum aestivum. Next base: position 248,604,894 of record NC_057797.1, on the reverse strand, counting down.
AACAAATGATCCTTAAATCAGTTATTCTAACTGTTTCAAGTCTTGGGGGCTACTAGTATATATATATATATATATAATTACCAAAATTTTCTTACCCCTATGTCTTTTACATATTGCTCTGCGGCTCTGGCTAGACCATTTTGAGCGGCACGGAGGTACGCATCTCCCGAATTGAAGGCATCCAATGCCTCTTGGGAGAAACAATCGTTGCGAAGAACTATCCGGCGACGCCTGTAGTTCATGACACTCTCCACCTCGGAATTGGTGGCATACAACCTGTCCGCATCCTCTGTCGGAGGAGCGTCCGGTGCGCGCCTTGTGTTCGCCTCCGTTTCCGGACCAGGCTTTGGAGCATGGCTGGTGGAGGCGTGATTGGCAACCTCTCCGGATATAGTCCGGCGAGGTCTCTTCGTCCTGAAGAGAGCATGAGCGTTAATATGCCTTGAAGGAATAACACCTGGGAATAAGATGGCGCGCTATACCTTTGCGTCGGTGTCTCAGTCCGGACCGCACTTATCTTCAGCCCGCGGGGCCTTGCCGCCCATCGTTGACTAGTCGCCGCAGGCTCGGCCTCCCGTCTCAAGGACCTCCCCTGCAAAACATGGTTGTCATACGGCAATCGAAAACACGCGAGGATAGATCCCTTTTCAAAGTGCCGGGACTTCGGTCTCAGTTACCTGTGAGGCTGGGAGTAGCCCTGGGTAATCGGCCGTAATGGCCACCAAGGCGTTGTCCTTGCTCAATTGGTGAAACACCCCATCAATCAACTCCACAGATAAGTCTGGATCCTCTTGAGAGGCCGGCTCGAGGGACCGTCCCGGATCCTCGGGTTGTGGAGGAGGGTTGTTTATTTCTTTAACAGCCTGGCGCAGTTCCTGCATTGAAGTCGTTAGACTGAATATTTAACGATGGGAATATAAAACGGATGGGAAAGTAAAAGTGTCCACTTACCCAACTTGGGGGATTGTACATAGAAAATCTACCCTGTGGGTTGACGCAGAGAAATTCCTCCTCTTCTCCCTTGTACAAAGCGGACAAGATCTTTATTAGAGCGGCAGCCGAATCCGGCCCCTTACAGCCGTGGCGGGTGACGTCGTCCTCCCCATTAAAGTCCCACATGGGGTGGCCTCTATACTGGAGCGGCTGCACCCCTCACATGATGCATGCGGCCATGACCCTGATCATGGTCAGTTCGGAATGAGCTAACAATCTTATCCGCCCCATCAGGTAAAGAACGTCCTTGTCGCATTCCCTCTGAGGGCTCCATGGACGCCAGCTTAGGCGCTTCTTTAGGGGAGCACTGTCGAACTCAGGGAGGCCGATCCGGACAGGATCCGACAGCGGGACATCCTCTATATAAAACCATTCCGAAGGCCAGTCCTCGGACGCCTTCTTTGGGGTTCCGGATAGATATCCGGTCCCGGCGATGCGCCACACTTCGGCTCCGCCCACTTGATATATTGACCCCTTCTGAGAACGGGGCACAAGGAAGAATAGCCTTTTCCACAGTGCGAAATGAGCCTCAGAGCCCAAAAATAGCTCGCAAAGGGCTACGAAGCCTGCGATATGCAATATGGAGGCAGGCGTGAGGTTGTGCAGCTGGAGGCCATAGAACTCCAGGAGCCCCCGAAGAAACGGATGAATTGGAAATCTGAGCCCTCTTATTAAGTAAGGGACAAGGCATACCCACTCTCCTTTGGAGGGATTGGGGGCGCTCTCCGCTTGCTCTCCGCCATTATAGGTGGCAAGTCCGGCTCGAACTGGGACCATATAGGCCGTGGGGAGAAATCCCTTGGTCTGGAGCGTCACTAGCTCGTTGTGCGGGATGGAGCATCTCTTCCAATCTCCAGGCTAAGGGCTGGAAGGGCGAGAGGAGGAGCTGCGACGACCGGCCATGATAGAATGGACCTCTGTCGGATACGCTCTGATGAATACTCGCGGAGGGGAGAAGGTGTGGTTTGGATCTAAATCCTCGTCCCCTTAAATAAGAGGCTCATTCACGCGGCTAGGGGTGTAAATATAAAAACACCCTGACTTTTCGTATTCGTTTGACACGTGGAAGACGGCCATTATTGGGCATAGAAGCCAAGGAGCGCTACATTTACAAGAAACCGGACATTATTCAACAGGTACACGGAATTTGGAGGAGAACCTGCCTCGCAATGCCGAAGATAATTTGCATGCCGGACTCGTCGTCATTAAAGTCTGGTTCGGGGGCTACTGAGGGAGTCCTGGATTAGGGGGTGTCCGGATAGCCAGACTATACCTTCGGCCGGACTCCTGGACTATGAAGATACAAGATTGAAGACTTCGCCCCGTGTCCGGAAGGGACTTTCCTTGGCGTGGAAGGCAAGCTTGGCGGTACGGATATGTAGGTCTCCTACCATTGTAACCGACTCTGTGTAACCCTAGACCTCTCCGGTGTCTATATAAACCGAAGGGTTTATTCCGTAGGAACAACAATCATACCATAGGCTAGCTTCTAGGGTTTAGCCTCCTTGATCTCGTGGTAGATCTACTGTTGTACTACACATATCATCAATATTAATCAAGCAGGACTAGGGTTTTACCTCCATCGAGAGGGCCCGAACCTGGGTAAAAACCTCGTGTCCCTTGTCTCCTGTTACCATCCGCCTAGACGCACAGTTCGGGACCCCCTACCCGAGATCCGCCGGTTTTGATACCGATAGTTAGGGTTACACAAGGTAGTTTACAAAGGAGGAGATATCCATATACTTATTGCCTAGCTTGCCTTCCACGCCAAGTAGAGTCCCATCCGGACACGAGATGAAGTTTTCAATCTTGTATCTTCATAGTCTAACAGTCCGGCCAATGGAGATAGTCCGGCTGTCCGGAGACCCCCTAATCCAGGAATCCCTCAGCAGGTGATGCCATGATTGCTTGATTTTTTTGTTGAGGTGTCCATTCATGCGAGCTAGATCCTGTCCCAGCCAGAGTCCCTGTGGAGTGGAGTTCACCACCTTTGTCGTTGTTGCGCTGCTAAAAGTTTTCCGCTGCTACGAGTTGTTCCGCTGCTAGCATAGAGCAAGTGTAGTATCGCAGGCGTAGTGTCGCCATGCTGATGTGATCATTGTAACATCAGACACGTGTAATTATTATTTTTGTAATAAGAGCTGATTAGTTCTATGTCAAGCAGTGTCGTATTCCAGAGACTTCTCGATCTCTAGGCTGGTATACGGGGCATTCCGATTTCTCTGAGCCGGGGTGCCACATCAATTCCCCGGGACACTGCCACAACCCCTAAATGTCAGGAGGCACCAATAACAATGTTCTCGTCACAAAACCATCAGAACGATTCCAAGATACCCGCGTGATTCTAAATTTTTTTCATGAAATTTGAGGAGAGAAGAGTGAAAACTCTACGTCAGGAGGCCTCACCAGAGCGACGAAGGGACTAAGTAGTAAAAAGAATCCTACTCTCCGATATATATAATCCTAAGACTCAAAACATTTTCTTCTACACTCAACAACGTCAGCGATTCAATCAAGCAGGGGGCTCCTAAGCCGGGGAAGGCTCTGATTACCAACTTGTAACACCCACGATGCAGCTATATCTCCCACGTGTCGGAGCACGAATTAGAGGCATAACCGCATGGTAGGCATGTCGCAAGAGGGGTAATCTTTACACATCCCATGTACTGAATAAGAAAGGGATAAAGAGTTGGCTTACAATCGCCACTTCACACAATACATAAATATATCATACATCATCCAGAATACAATCTAGGCCCGACTACAGAACCAACATAAATAAAGACAACCCCAAATGTTAGATCCCCGATCGCACCAACTAGGCTCCTCTACTGATCATCCGGAAAAGAAACATAGTAACGGCCCGAATCCTCGTCGAACTCCCACTTGAGTTCGGTAGTGTCCCCTGCACTGGCATCATCGGCACCTGCATCTGTTTTTTGGAAGTATCTGTGAGTCATAGGGACTCAGCAATCTCACACCCTCGTGATCAAGACTATTTAAGCTTAAAGGATGGAAACGGTAGTGAGGTGGAGTTGTAGCAAGCACTAGCATATATGGTGGCTAACTTATGCAAAAGAGAGCGAGAAGAGAAGAAAAGCACGGTCGAGAAGCTAATAATGATCAAGAAGTGATCCTGAGGCTACTTACATTCAAGCATAACACGAGAACGTGTTCTCTTCCCGGACTCTACTGAAAAGAGACCATCATGGATACACACGCGGTTGATTCATTTTAATTAGATTAAGTGTCAAGTTTTCTACAACCGAATATTAACAATTTCCCATCTGCCCATAACCGCGGGCACGGCTTTCGAAAGTTCAAAAACCCTGCAGCGGTGTCCCAACTTAGCCCATCACAAGCTCTCACGGTCAACGAAGGATAATCCTTCTCCTAGGACGACCCGATCAGACTTGGAATCCCGGTTATAAGACATTTCAACAATGGTAAAACAAGACCAGCAAAGCCACCCGATGTGCCGACAAATCCCGATAGGAGTCGCACGTATCTCGTTCTCAGGCCACACTGGATAGGCAAGACATTGGGTTGGCATAAACCCTGGTTTCCCAGGGGGCACCGGACATCGCCCAATTTGGACTAACACTCAGAGGAGCACTGGCCCGGGGGTTTAAAATATAGATGACGACCCTTGAGTCCACGGAACCCAAGGGAAAAAGGCTTAGGTGGCAAATGGTAAAAACAAGGTTGGGCCTTGTTGGAGGAGTTTTATTCAAAGTGAATTGTCAAGGGGTTCCCATAACACCCAACCGCGTAAGGAACGCAAAATCAAGGAACATAACACCGGTATGACGAAAACTAGGGCGGCAAGAGTGGAACAAAACACCAGGCATAAGGCCGAGCCTTCCACACTTTACCAAGTATATAGATGCATTAAATTAAACAAGATATAATAATGATGTCCCAACAATAACCATGTTCCAACAAGGAACAAACTTCAACTTCACCTGCAACTAGCAACGCTATAAGAGGGGCTGAGCAAAGCGGTAACATAGCCAAACAACAGTTTGCTCGGAAAGGTGGGTTAGAGGCTTGACATGGAAATATGGGAGGCATGATATAGCAAGTGGTAAGTATCGTGGCATAGCAATAGAGCGAAGAACTAGCAAGCAAAGATAGAAGTGATTTTGAGGGTATGGTCATCTTGCCTGCAAAGTTCTCCGAGTTGATGAAACCTTGATCCTCGTGAGTGTAATCAACGGGTTCCTTGATCACGTACTCATATCCCGGCTCTACCCAAGGAAAGAACACAAGCAAAAGACCAACAATCAATCACGGTGCAATGCGCAAGCAACATGATGCAAACATGGCAGGATATACGAGATGTGATATGCAATGCGTATGCGTGCTTCGGAAGGAAAGGATTGATAAAGGCATCAACTTAGTAAACCAAGTGTGCCGCTGGAAAGATGAGATGATTTCGGTCGAAATTGATATAAAGATCACCGGAATCGGATGCACGGTTTGCAAATGACAAGCAAAACAATATTGGCACAATTCTGCAATTAACAGCACGATGCCATCTACAATGCAACAAGAAACTAAGCTACTGCACTCCAATATAGAAAAAAACATATGGAAGTGATCTACTCAAGATGCTTGACAAAAGATGAACACTTAGCTACGGCTAAATCACACAAGAGTAGGTTCGAACAAGCATGGCAAGAGTGCAAAACATATCAGCTTCACAGACTTAGTGAAAATACTAACATGTCAGGAATTAACATCAGGAAGCCATGATTAGATTAAGCAAACAACATGCTCTAGGAACAGAACATAGCAAACAAATGCATGGCATGAATCTACTCAAAGCATAGAACAAAAGTCCCTTACTGATCAAGAGCCAAAAAGGCACATAAGATATTATGGCACCCATGTAAACATAGCAAGTTTCGTTAACAGATTCAGACTTAGCAGAAAACTGAGCATGGCATAAACAGAATTATGAAGGCCTCTTTGCGAGCTCGACTCACTCACCACAATTCATTGCATGACAAGATAAGCATACTACCAGCAAGAAGATAAAAATAACAGCAAAGCAAGGACTTAGCAAAATCCTGAGTCCCTGAACATAGCAAACAAAGGCATGGCATGAATCTACTTTGCATGCTTGTGCTAGTCACCACAATGATCACAAAAATACATGGCAAGCACCTCTGTAAAGATGACATGGCATAGATCAAAACATATGTAGAGCTCATGCCCATATGAAGCACACAACAAATGTAGCAAAAACGACAAAACCTCATACTCTGACAAGAATCAGCACCTAACAATTTATAGCACTCTTGCATTCACGATTTGGGCATCAAGATGGAATCAAACAAGCATGTCACAATGGAACAAAATGAAGAGCACATTATGATGAACATTTTGATATATTGCACGCACAGAACGGAGCAGCACACATGAAGTTATGGCATAATGAACAGGGCCTAAAATTGTGAGGAGAAAAGGACTTAGAAAGAAAATCGGGGTCAACCTCACTGGATCCAGATCTTGCGCGGAGTTCGAGGTTCAACGCAAGTCGTCGCCCCGAGAGGGGGGAGATGGTCGGATAGGAGGGAAGGCGACCGGAGCAGTGGAGGGGGTCGCCGGATCCGGCCGACGACGGGCGTGGCTCTCCGGGCGGCGCGGGACGGCGAGACGGCGGTGAGACACGGCGGCGCGAGGCGCGAGGCAGGCGACGAGCGGCGGGCGAGGAGGCGACGGCCGGCTAGGTGGCGACGGAGAGCGGGCGGCGCGGGTGCGGGTGTGCGCGAGAGGAGACTACGGCGGACGAACGGCCAAGGCGGGCCCGCTGCGGGCTCGTCGGGCCGGCGGCGGAGGCGGTTGGCGGCGGCCATGTGGCAAGGCGCGACTGGCTGTGGGCGGTGGCGCGGGCGTGTCCGGCTGAAGCGGACACATCCGGCGGCGGAGAGGACGAAAATTAGGGTTTTGGACCCGAAATTTGGACGAGGAGCACATATTTATAGGTAGGAGGAGTTTGGAGTGTCCAAATGGAGTGCGGTTTCGGCCACGCGATTGTGATCCGAAGACGGAGGACATGGGAGTGGTTTGGAAGGGTTATTGGGCCGTTTTGGAGGGGTGTTGTGCTGCAACACACACAAGGCCTTTGCGGTTCCCCGGTTAACCGTTGGAGTATCAAACGGACTCCAAATGGCATGAAATTTGACAAGCGGTCTACCGGTGGTGTACCAAGGCCGCTTTGCAAATCTCGGTCCATTCCGAGAATGTTTAACACCCGCTCACGAAAAGAGACAAAAAGGGACGCCGGTGCATGTTGGAGTGTCGGATTGCAAAACGGACAACGGGGAAAAAGCTCAGATGCATGAGACGAACATGTATGCAAATGAGACGCACATGATGACATGATATTAAATGCATGACATGAACAAAAAGAAAAACAAAGACAAACCCAACCATGAAGAGAAACTCATAACTTAGAGCCGAAAATGGCAAGAGTTGGAGTACAAATATGGCGAGTTACATCCGGGGTGTTGCAAAGCATGATTAAGAACTAGGAAGTATAGCACTTGTATATGTTTCTCATGTATTAAGTGCAGCCAAATTTGATTTATTCCTCACATGTGCAATAATACAAAATTCTACCCACGACAATTGGACATCGCATTGCAGAATTGAACCAAGTAGTTAACTAAACACCCAACAAATGAACCAACATTAATTGACCATCACATTGCACCATATAACATACTCCTAATAGAAAATCAGACAGTTAACCAAACAGTTAACTACATCCAATTGTAGCAATTGTATTTGTTTCTCATGTATTTACTACAAACAAATTCAATTTATTCCTCACATGGCATACACTAACAGAATGCACCCACAACTATTGAACATCGAATTGCAGAATTGAACCAAACAGTTAACTAAATACCACAACACAAATGAACCAAACGTTAACTGAGCACCACATTGCATAATGTATAACCAAACCAAGCATGCTTGACAACTTCGAAATATAGCAATTGTATTCGTTTCTCATGTATTTTGTAAAGATAAATTCGATTTATTTATCACATGGAAGACAATACAAAATGGCATCCTGAATAATTGAACATCACATTTGCAGAATTGAACCAAACAGTTAACTGAAGACGACAACTAATTAACAAAACAGTAAATAAGTGAGCAGCACACTGCACGGCATATAGAACATATACACTATAGCAACAGATTGCATGGTAAAATTAGATAACACAATTCAATAGAATTTGTGAAGGAAAGGCAGGAGCATCACACGCAACGGGTCAACCGAGCATGCTTAACCGGCATAGCTAGCAAATGGCAAGGTGCTCCTTTAAGATCTGGGGGTCGGCACGAATGGCAGCCATCCCGACCTCATCCGCGCGTGGGGCTGCAATTTTATTCTCCACTACCAAATGCTCCTTGAGGTCCTAGCTATACTGGGTGAACCATGGCTTAGGCTGGCTCTTATTTGGTGGAGGGGTAGGTGATTTTGGTGGAAGGTGTCGCGCTCGCGCCGGCGGTCGGGGCATGTGGTGTGTGCAAGGAGGAGGAGGATGGGGGTCGGGTGTGGATTACCTGCCTGGACAGGCGAGGCCGAGCAGCGTGAAGGAGGGTCGCCGGCGAGCAGCCAATGGCGCTACAAGCAAGGAGTGAAGGTTTCAACTTGGAAAAGAAGGCGGAAAGAGGGAAATGTGGCTTTTGGTAAGGGGGAGGGGCCAGGGAGGTAGATATTTCCGCGGAAGCCAAAAATTTGAAACCGCTTTAGCCAAAAAACTAGTGCACAAAGTGTCATCAGATATGGTCCCTTATTTAGACAAGGTCCGAAGATATTTTGTGCTGCATCTCACATGGTCGGTTATAATAAATTGTGTAGGATCTACTTGATTTTTCGTATTGATTTGAATTACATAATGGGGTCACAGCGGCCATGGACGGTGTTTCAATTGCTAGAACTTTTATCTACAGTGAACATGCAACTATTGGTGTGTCCTCCAAAAAATTGGAATTACTCAGGGTTCATTTGGACATTTTTATACATTAACTGGGTTTACTCGGAATTTTATGCGCATAATTCAAATTTGAACTACATGCACATGGTCTAGTGCATATAAACTTGTTAAAAATGAAATATGTGTCCTTGGTTGCATGCTTAGGTCCCATGCAAGAAATGGGAATGAATTTCAAACACCCTGCCACCGTCAGTCGGCCGCACATATTGAGATACCTGGTTTTTAAATTCTAGTAAATCCAAAACTCGTCTAAAATTCATGAAACTTGGCATGCTATCATGGAGCGGCATTCACATGCCGTGGTAAAATTTTTGTCCCATTTGGGGCAGGTTTGGGTATAAGCTTCTCACAAACTAGCGCTTCTCACAACAAGCGTGATGGTTTCGGTAGGGAACATGCCACCTTTGGGGACGAAACGATTTCTGTTGCCTCTTATTGCTTTCAAATTTTTTCGAGTGTCAACATAGAACAACAAGAGTGTTGTGTTAAATTTTGGAATTTTTCGGGGTTCGTTTGGACATTTTTATACATTAACTGGGTTTTCTAGGCATTTTTGTGCACAATTCAAATTTGAACTACATGCACATTCTCTAGTGCATATAAACTGGTTGAAAAATCAAATCTATGTCCTTGGGTGCAAGCTCAGGTCCGATGCAAGAAATGAGAAAGAATTTCAAACACCATGCCACCGCTAGTCGGACGCACATATTGAGATACCTGGTTTTTAAATTCTAGTAAATCCAAAACTCGTCCGAAATTCATGAAACTTGCCATGCTATCATGAAGCGGCATCAACATGTCGTGGTAAAAATTGTGTCCCATTTGGGGGCTGGTTTGGGTATAAGCTTCTCACAAACCAACGCTTCTCACAACAAGCGTGATGGTTTTGGTAGGGAACATGCCACCTTTGGGGACAAAACGATATTCATTGCCTCTTATTTATTTCAGAATTTTTCGAGTGTCAACATATAACAACAAGAGTGTTGTGTTCAATTTTGTAATTTTTCGGGGTTCATTTGGACATTTTTATACATTAACTGGGTTTTCCAGGCATTTTATGTGCATAATTCAAATTTGAACTACATGCACATTCTCCAATGCATATAAACTAGTTGAAAAATCAAATATGTGTCCTTGGGTGCATGCTTGGGTCTCATGCAAGAAATGAGAATTAATTTCAAACATCTTGCCACCGTCACTCGGCCGCAAACATTGAGATACCTGGTTTTTAAATTCTAGTAAATCCAAAACTTGTCTGAAATTCATGAAACTTGGCATGCTATCATGGAGCGGCATCAACATGACGTGGTAAAAAAATTGTCCCATTTGGGGCAGGTTTGGGTATAAGATTCTCACAAACTAGAGCTTCTCACAACAAGTGTGATGGTTTCAGTAGGGAGCGTGCCACCTTTGGGGACAAAATGATATCTATTGCCTCTTATTGCTTTCAAAAAAATTTGAGTGTCAACATAGAACAACAAGAGTGTTGTGTCCAATTTTGGAATTTTTTGAGGTTCGTTTGGACATTGTTATACATTAACTGGGTTTTCCAGGTTTTTATGTGCATAATTCAAATTTGAACTACATGCACATTCTCCAGTGCTTATAAAATGGTTGAAAAATAAAATATGTGTCCTTGGGTGCATGCTTAGATCCCATGTAAGAAATGGGAATGAATTTCAAACACCCTGCCACTGTCACTCGGCCGTAAACACTTAGATACCTGGTTTTTAAATTCTAGTAAATCCAAAACTCGTCTAAAATTCATGAAACTTGGCATGCTATCATGGATCGGCATCAACATGTCGTGGTAAAAATTTGTCATCTTCCCTAGGTTTAATTTGGTTTCCCCAGTTTAATTCGGTTTTTAATTATAAAATACTCATCGCAAACGTTTTAGTTAGAACACCTGTATGCAAATGGACAGCTTCCCCAGGAAGCCAAGGGAAAATGTGCCGAGTAGGATTTGTGCAGCTCTTGATCGCAAACGATTTAGATAGAACACCAGCATGCAAAGTGAAAGTAGCGCATGATTTGTGCATCTCTGCAACGCAAATGGTTGTTTTGGATGACCCATGTGCAACCACGTAAAAAAAATTATTGGGAATGTTGCCATTTGTCAAACTGGAAAGATTTACATTTGTAGATCTAGTAATGTTGCCATTTGTCAACCCTTGTAACACTGCGATTTGTCAAAATATGCAGCTAGAAATCATTAGTACTATCTAATTTTTGGAACTAAAATTCAGTAATTAAGCATAGATTTCATTCATAGATTAAGCCGTCGTTCTTAATTTATACAAATAGTTCAACTCGACAGCTGAACCGACCAAACTTCTCCCCTATTGTTACCAACCACGTACTGAAATAGCTAGTTCAACTATATATACTAGCTAATTTTAAGTACGTTGTATAGTTCGACCACACATTTATAGTCAGATGAACTGAACAAAATTACCCCTAAATACTACTACCACCACAGAGGGGCTTTGTGCAATACGGTGCCTGTCAATGCTTCACGTTTAGCGACGCTTGCCGGCTCGAACACCCACTGCCGCTCGCCAGCTCGAACACCCACTACCGCTCCAGACAATCCCTCTCAAAGTGGCCGGACTGGTCGTAGATCTCGTGATTCCTCGCCTCTGTGTCGGCGTGTGCAGCGGCCACGGCTACGGTAAGGCTCTTTGCATGCTCGACGAGACGCTCCTCGTCCTCCCGCAGGAACTTGATGTAGTACGCAAGGTCGCTGACGCATGTGCAGGCCTCCACCTCCGCCTCCCACCTTCGGGTCGCGGTGGCGGAGCGGGTGATAATCTCGGTGGGTGTCGGTGGGCTGGCGGCCACGGCGGCCGACGATGGGGTGGCGGCCACAACCACCACCTCCCGCCTTTAGGGCGCGGTGGCGGAGCGGGTGATGGCCATGGTGGCCGACAGTGGGGTGGCTGCCACGACGGCCACCTCCCGCCTTTGGGCCGCGGCGGCGGAGTGGGATATGGCCTTGGCTTTCAACGGTGGTGTGGAGGCAACGGCGGCCGGCAATAGCTGCCGACGGGCAGCGGCAGCGAAGCGTGTGGTGGGTGTTCCACGCACACCCAACAGGGACGCCATGCGCACTACACTACATCGGGGACTGTGCCGCCGCCACGGCGTAGCCTCCCAACTGGAGCCGTCCTGTGATGACGGTGGAGTGGCTGAGCGATGATGACGGACATGTGCCATTGGCGATTGTGGGAGAAGCAAACGAGAGAAGCTACAGGGAGGGAGGGGAAAATGCGATGCAGGACTCGCCAGCCGTGAGGGTTTTTATAGCAGGCCGGTAAGCATTGTGATTTTGGGGGATTTCACAAAGTCGGGAGGGAAGCTTGCGCGGGAACCTGCGAGGTTGTGCGGGAACGGGATCACCGACGCTTCATTGGTGCCACCGTTTGGCCAAAAGAACGCCCCCGCGCGCTGCGCAAGCTTGCGCTGTAAGCCGTCTGCGACAGCGGATTGACAAGATGTGCGAGAGGAGACGTTTAATAAAAAACGTTTGCGATTTAAATACCTACTATACCCCCGTCCTAGTTTACAAGTAGGATTTACCTAATAAAATACGAATACATGTCGTCAAGGATAATATCGTTGGAGTCGTATTTGAACATAGTTTCCAGCTATACAATTTTTGTAACATGCATTAACACTGTTTTGGTTAAATTTAAGGTTATATACCAGCAAGCATTTGCCCTCAACACACATGGCTTATTCCATCACAAACATCTCGGATGGATCAACTGTATGCCACATATCGCACACGCAACTCTAATCTAATTCGTGCTTGATGTCTCCGACACCGCTTGCACAGTTTGTCTTATTTGCCATGTATCACTGTGCTGTCCTCTACTCGCGTCCCTCGGCAAGCTCTACTCGCCGTTAGGCGCCGTGACACACTCTTCTCACGTCCATTGGCGCGCTCTGCTTGCGTCCGTCGGCGCGCTCGGCTTGTGGACAGCTTTTCCTTGCGCGTTCAACTGTTATATGCATATATATGCTAGCAAGATGCCCATGTGTTGCACAGAACATCAAGATACATTTGTATGAGTAGTTTATCTTTTGATAGAAAATAATGAACATGAGAAGTCCTTATCTGCAAGCATAGAGAGAGGTGAGGGTATCTTTTTGCAAAATTGTCATAGTTTGCTTTCTAACCGTCAGATATAGATCAGACGGTCTATATTACAGGATGGCAGGCACACCATCATCACCAACTCGGTCTTTTGTAAGAGTAGAGATAGAGATGGTTGATCGCTGTTGAGGCGACCACGGAGTGCTCTTCTCGTGTCCCTCCGCGCGCACTCTGCCAGCGGTTGGGCGTGCGCATGATCACGTCGGTGGCCCCATATGCATTCAGTTGCGCCGCGCGCTTTGCCACACGATGCAGTTACGTGCGGCACGATGAGGTTATGCGCTGCAAATTAGAACTGCCATCAGGGCCTGCCAATATTCCTGGCCGTCCGGCTTCGCCTTTAATTCCTGCGGCCATTATAACCTAAGTCTCTTCAACCTTTCGATCGCGCCCCACAGCACAACAAGCACACCCACGGCGACTCATAGAGAGGGGATGTCCGGCGACGCTCCAATGGAGTTCAGCGAGCATAGAGTGGAGACCCACGTGAGGGAGACGGATCTCTCGGTGGTGTACACCATCGACCCGGCCGTGGTGGATGACTACATCAACAGCGTTGAGAAGTTGCTTATTGGAGACAAGTACAAGGTGGTCGACAGCGACCTCCAGTACACCGCCGGTTGTCCCAGCATAGATCAGAAGGTTGTTGTCGCCCAGTTGTGCATGCGCCATCATGTCCTCATCTACCACTACTACATGGCCACAGAGCCTTGCGACTGTTTCAACAGGTTTGTCAACATCACTGACTACAAGTTCGCCACGATGGAAACCACTGACGATGTAAAAGCGCTTAGTGTTATGGGCTTGGCCTACAAGAACCTTGTCAAAATTCGTGACAACTACAAGGTCTGGGGCAGCACGAAGGAGGACTCCCTGGTCGAACTTGCCTCGGCCATCATTGACCCCTACTATGAAAAGATGAAGCGGGATGCCCAAAGAACAAGTCTCGTATCCTGGCACGGGTCCTAGATGTGGTAACAGGATGAACCTCACCTCAAGTTTGCCGCCAAGAGCGTGTACACCTGCTACAAGATGCACAGGCAGATCGTTGACATGAGTAAGTTCCTTGTTACCAAAATCGATGAGCCTGGATCGAGCCACAAGCAGAGCAAGCATCACAAGAAGTAGATGATGATCAGATGATCGTTTATGCTAGTTAATCATGCATGTAATATATAGTTTACTTTATTGTTGGTGTGTGGAAATGTCATGTGTGTAGTATCCACCTATGTAATTATGCATGTAATAGTTTACTTTGGTGTGTGCAAATGCCATGGTTGTAGTAGCCACCTATGTAAGTGGATGTTTAATTTGGTTATGCAAGCATGTCCTTATAAGTGTGTGTATATATATATGTTGTTGTCCTGTATGCAATCCCATCACACACACCTTGATCTGGCTGACCGTTTCTTTTCTGTTGCCTAATCACAAACAGTTCATCCGAGTGAACCGTATGCTGTATATCGCACACACCTTCATCTGGCTTCCCGTTTCTTTTGTTTTTCCTAATCATAAACAGTTCATCCGAGTGAACCGTATGATGTGTATCGCACGCGCCTTCATCTGGCTGCCCATTTCTTTTGTTCCTCCTCATCGCAAATAGTTAATTGAACTAAAATGTATGCCCTGCATCACACACACAACTAAAATCTGAACCGTATTTGATGCATCTTCCAGCGCAAATGTTTTGCACCTTTCTTGACAGTTTTCATACACCATTGTTTGCGACTATTGCATCGCACACAGTTTCTCGAAGGGTCTCTAATCGTAGTATCACGTTAGCAGCATCCTGTAGTAGTGCTGGGCTCGTCGCTGGACTCATGGAAGACGAGCGGGATGATTCCAATGTTGACCTATCATCGGACGCCAGACTGCTGGCCGAACTATCGTCCTCACTATCGCTCGACATGGCTGCAAAGTGTGTGCCAGTGTGTAGCGCGGCCTGCCGGGGACGACGAAGATGGTGGACACTTAAGCGGGGTATGCACAGAAGAGGAACTACCAATTGAAGCGGGGGTTGAAGCAGGGGCTGACGTATTATCTAACCGCTGATATAATCAACCGCCATTATTTGTACCCAGTTGATCCAAATTCCCGGGGTTGCACAGGAGTCCTATTGGCTATTTGGCTGGTTTCCCTTTTCAGGACAAAAACAAGGAATGAGTTTTGGGATTATGCACCAGTACCGGTACGAACGGAGTAGGACTGTTGGTAAGCAATACATTAAGCTCTTCATATTGATAAAGCCAGTAATAATCAAACTAGAAAGGAAAAGAAAAAAGACAAAGAAAAATATCTACACCAATCTTCGCGTAACATCAATGGCATAGGACCTAGATGTGCATTACTTAGAGCACATCTAGCTGTGCTTTAGCAATACTGTCAAACAAAACCCCTAATCATCATTGCTTACAGCGCATAGAACATGGCTAATGCCACAACCACAACTACACATGCTAGTTCCTTCTTGTCTCTTGCTTTCATCTGTTGCCTATGATTGATTCTTTCTTGCTTCATCGTAGTGATTGTACATTCTAGATCAGCCAGTTTCTTCTTTAGCTTTATGTTATCTTCTATGAGCTTGGTGATAACACTCCGAGCCCTGCCATGACATTATTCATCCAGCCAGTTAACAAAGGCACAAGCCTCATATCCCTGCCAATGCTAAATAGTATTTAGGATGAGAGGTGGAATTAACTGAAGTAAAATGATGAACTTAATTAGCACTAACCTCTAAGGGGCAACTGAGAAACCGCCTGCCAATGTCAAATCCCTCCGTGCATACACGTCGAGCGGGAGTGTGCCCATGCACACAACTCAGCTTTTGGTACTTCTCGGTGGCTCAAAACTCGGAGTCGAACTCGTGTTGTGGGAGTCTGGAGTCATGCTCCGGATCCGGCGGCACATCTCTTTCCTGGGGGGGTCATTCAGGACGGATTCAGCAAGGAGCTATCCTTTGGACATGCTAAAAAAGATCGGGATATATTGGAACCTGACAGGACGATTCAGATCCGTATTACACCTACCTTCTGATGACCTTAGGCAAGTGCTCGGCGACGACCACTGTCGGGGCGGCGATACGAGTAGGAGCAGCCGCATCGAAACCATCAGCACCACTCGTCCACATTCCCCCAATGTCAGCGCCACGCGAGAGAATTTGGAGGCTATGTAGGGATTTCGGGGAAATGGGGAAACTATGGAGATAAGCTAACGGCCGGGAAGTACTTATGGCACTATATGTTGTATACGGCACAATGTTGATGCATGTCGTTTGTGTTAGGTATTACAATCTCACACACGATTTCCGCACCAAACCATGTGAGAAGAAAACGTAGGTTAGACACGGTTGCCATTACATAACGGTATGTGATGTACTACCCTATCCATATAATTGAGTTATAGTGAGATACCGTGTAAACAACCGCTCTGCGGATTTCCGTAAAAAAACAGCCGCTCGGCGGCGGCCTAGGCAGCGGTTACCGGAGAAGAGGTCAATCCTTGGTCGGTGGGCGGTGGCGGCGTCATAGGAGGTCAATCCTTGGTCTGTGGTAGGATATATGTGGAGCTCAACCATCAAGGTCGGCTGTGGCGTGATTCGAGCACATCCATCGCGGTCGATGGCGGGATAGTGTAGGTCGAACTTCAGGTGTCAGCCGCACTAAGCTTTGCTCCTCGAACCTGCTGTCTCGGCGTGCCACCGCATCGTGCTTGTCTGTCTGCTGGGTGAAGGTCACCACGCGGATGATCAATTAAGGTATTCATTTCGTGAGTGGCTTAATTAAGGTATTCAATTCCTAAGGGTAGTGTTGAACTAGTACTCTGCATGTAAATTGATTGGCCATTAATTTTTGTCATTGCATGTCTGGATAACAACATGGAGGGCCCTCAGTAATTATGAAAATAAAACCTTGTAATTTATGCACGCATCTTAGGGCACCAGTTAATCCGTGTATTAATGTTTTTGTTTTGTTTTTAATTACCATTTGTGTGCTGCAAATGGAATGATCTCGATGGAAGAAGAATTTAAAACCCGCAGATTTCATTAGTGGCGTGACAGAGTTCATGAATTTGGCTGAAAGTACAAAGAGGAGAATTGGTGATGCGGTTTACATCCTGTGTCCATGTACTGATTGTGCCAATACAGAGTTACATGAACTTGCAGATGTCCAGATGCACTTACTCTCTAGGGGATTCATGGATGGATATACACGTTGGACCAGACACGGTGAAGAGGAGGTCATGAATGAAGATACCTAGGGTAGCAAGATGCCAAACCCCAATCAGTGTCACATGGATGTTGAATCTAACATCGGGGCAGATGCGTCAAGCTACCAATGGAACACCGGAAAGCCGAAACGCCCACTGGAAAACCAAGACATCAACGCAGATGATGACAAACTTGATATGCCAGATTTTGCTACTAAGGTTGCAGATTTCGAGGGCCCAAAAAAGTATATGATTGGGTAGAAGGATTTGCCAACCATTGATGCGGACTCCAAGAAAGAATTGTATCCATGTTGCAAAAAGAAATATTCCCGGTTGAGTGCCAGCCTGGTGCTTCTCAGATTTAAAACAACAAATGGTCTATCAAACAAGGGCTTCAAGAGATGTTAGGTCTTTTCAAAGAAATTCTTCCAGAAGATAATGTGCTCCCCAGAAGCATGAATGAAGCGAAGAAAATTGTTTGCCCATTGGAACTTGAAGTACAGAAGATACACGCTTGTGTGAATGATTGTATATTGTACCGTGGTGAGTACAAAGATTTGCGTGCATGTCCCACATGCAAGCATGCACAATACAAGCATAGGAGAGCAAAGGAAAAGCACAAATTAGACGACGAGATGAAGACATGAATCCCGTTCAGGGTTGTTTGGTACTTGTCTTTAATTCCAAGGTTGAGGCGTTTGTTTCCAAACCCTAGAGAGGCAAAGAGGTTGCAGTGGCATCATGATGAGCGAATTGCGGATAGGTTTATGAGGCACCCGAAAGATGGGACTCAGTGGGAATTAATCGATGAAAAGTTTTGAATTTTTTCCAAGGATCCTAGAAGTATAACGCTCGGGGAGTGTACTGACAGGATGAAACCTTTTGGCAATATGAGCACCAGTCACAGCACATGGCTGGTGCTTCTGTGCATATATAACCTAGCTCCTTGCTTGTGTATGAAGAAAAATACATTATGATGTCAATGATTATCCAAGGCCCAAAGCAACCTAGAAATGACATCCACATTTACTTTCAGCTACTGATAGAAGAACTGCTAACAGTGTGGATAGATGCACCTGGTGTAAAATGTTATGATGCTTACAGAAAGGAGATTTTCAACCTACACGCAATGCTGGTACACACCATTCAAGATATGCCGGCATTAGGCAACACATCATGGCAGAAAACAAAGGGAGATCTAGGGTGTGTCACATGCATGGATAGGACATCTAGCAGAAGACTTCCCAAATCGCACAAAATAGTGTATTTGCGTCATCGTAGGTTCCTATGGAAAACTCACACATACCGAAAGATGAAAGCTGAATTTGATGGTACGGCAGAGGCAGGTGCAGGCCCAAGACCCTATGACAGGGAGGTGGTCCACAACATGGCTAAAAAAATGAATGTTGTGTGTAGCAAGAACCACCCTTTGACGGTGAAACAAACACCCAAGGGTCAAGTGTTTAAGAAGAAATTGGTGTTCTGGAAATTACCTTACTGTGAGAATCTACGTGTACGTCATTGCATCGATGTCATGCACGTAGAGAAGAACGTATGTGAAAGCATCCTTGGTACTCTGCTGAAGATTAAAGGTAGAATAAAGGATGGTGATGGTTCATGGCTCGATATGCTTGCTGATCAATCAAAATGCAAGAGTGAAGAAAAAGATGATGACAAATTGATCAAAGCTCGCTAGAGTTACAATTTCAGTACAAAAGAAGCAACACAGTTCTTCACCTATTTGTTGTCAGTTAAGACACCCTCTTCCTACTATGCAAACATCCGAAGTCTCATGGATGTGAGCTCAGGTAAAATGAAGTTGGGACACATGAAGTCACATGATTGCCACGTAATGTTGACACAAATCCTCTCGGTGGCCATCAGGAATCTGATGGACAAAGATATAAGAAAGAAACTCATTAACCTCTGTGATTTCTTCAACCAACAATGGCAGAAAGTTGTAAATCCTGCAGAGTTGGATCATATGCAAGATGATATTGCAAGAATATTGTCCAACCTAGAGATGTTTTTCCCACTGCCATTCTTTGATGTCATGGTCCATCTCACCGTGCACCTTGTCGATGCGATAAAGTATTGTGGTCCTGTGTTTCTTCGCAACATGTATCCCTCCGAGCGATTCATGGGAATACTGAAGCTCTTTTGTTGGAATCGAAACCATCCAGAGGCAAGCATCCTACAAGGTTATACCATAGAGGAGGTGGTTGAGTTTTGCACTGAAAACATGAAGCAAAGACCTATAGGTTTTCCCCTCTCTCGCCACAAGGGAAGGCTGAAAGGTCAGCCGGTCCTTGCTAGCACGCAAATGGCTGCACCCGGAGAATTGGCAGAGAAAGCCCATTTGATGGTACTGCTTTAAAGCCCAGTTCTCATTGCTTATGCCGAATAATACTTGGTGGAGATACGCCAAAGCTTCTTACAAATGGTGCCTTCATCAGATGTCGAGATGAAGGAGCACACTAAAAACTACGCCAAATGGCTGAAGAATCGTTTGGCACAAGGATCCATCGATGACATTGCTACATGGTTGGCACAAAAGCCATCACCTACAGTGTTGATATACCAAGCATATATCATAAATGGATACACGTTCTACACTAAGGAGCGTGATCAGAAGACCTCGTATCAGAACAGCTCTGTTTGAATAGAATGCATGACTATAAATGAAGCTGATAAAAGGGTATACTATGGAACCATCAAAGAGATTTTGGAGCTTGACTATGTGAAAGTGAAGGTGCATTATTTTGGTGCACATGGATCTCTCTTGGTCAGGTAAGGATTGATGAGTACATCAAGACCTGTGTTAAGAGGACAACGATGGCATATCACGCGAACCCATTCATTCTAGCCAGCAATGCTACCCAGATTTTCTTTGTGGAAGACCCCTTGCATAAGAACTTCCATTTAGCGATGCATGCGAAGATAAGGGTACTGGGTGTCGATGATGTTGCCAATGAGGACGAGTACGATGAATTTGATAAGCTGCCTGCCAAGGGATCACACACCAGTGTAACAGAGCAGTGTAAAATCAGCAAAAACCCCAAGTACATTCGGGGTCAACTTAATGATCCCAGTTCCCCCATGTACATGGGAATTAAGCCGTAAGACTAGTCTTTATGCCTACCCTGCAACTTATTCGTTCAATTTAGAACTGTCGCGTGTACTGAATTTGTGAGTTATGCGCGGTTTTCTGTTGATGTAAGAACTATTAATATGTTGACCTTGATATGTTGTCAGCTCAGGCAATGAATATGAACTATTTTTTGTTATTATTATTATTATTATTATTATTGTCATATCAAAGAGGTAGCACACTTAATTAATCTAACTACAGTATGTGTGAACAACAATATGCAATCTAGTTTGCGAATAGCACACGGTTCATTGATGAAAGCCATGTGCCAACGAAACCCTGCCACCCCGCCCACGATCTGAGTCGTGCTTTCTGATTGGCTAGAACCCAAACCCCACGGATCGTACGTCTGCACCGTTGGATGCTCCCAGATCGAACGGCAATCCTCATCCCTTTCGACAGAACATGCAGTTTTGGTCGTAGTTTTATATTTATGCACAAAATGCACGTTAATCCCAAAAAATGTCTTAAATATAGCTAACGATACCTTGAATGCGCTAGAAAATCAAACCCGTGGTATAATGGTGTTTGCGTACTGTGGAAATTTTTATGAGGCCAAACGATGAAGTCACTGGCCACAGGAGTTTGAATTGACACGTCTCCTTTTGGAAAACTATGATCTTTCATGTGAGATGCTCCGGTTTGGAAGGATCGGTCATCAAAACTTGTGCCAAACTTTACCAAATTTTTTCCATGGGGTCGTGAGAGCACACAATGGGCACACATCGATTTTGATGATGTCTGAACTCCATCTGAATTTCCTATAATTAAAATACCAACTAGGCCTACGCCAGTGGCCGCACCTCGCGACGGAAATGTTTGAAACTTCTCCCCGCTTCTTGACTGGTCCCATCTGGCCTTGTCCTCGATGATTCTCTATCCAGCTAGGCTACATGGCCGGCAGGTAGGGCCAAATCTCCCTGGCTGCTCCTCCCTCTAGTGCCGCCCCTCATTCTCATGGTCTCTAGCAGGTGCTCCACTGCTGTCCGTCCAACGCACTACTCCGGCGGGTGCCACACAACTACGGGTGATGCCACACTTCGACAGAAGGCACCTTATTCCCCCTCCCCTCCTCCTAGACCGTGGCCTTGAGGTGCTGTTGAAGGATGAGCTCATCCAACAAGGTGAGGATATCCTCTTATTTTTTTTGCCAATTTTTCATTCTGATCCACTATATGATGAATTGCTATGAGCTACTTCTGCTGCTGCCATATGATGCATTGCTATGAGCTGCTCCTGTTGCTTCTATATGATGAATTGCAATGAGCTTTTGCTGCTATATGATGAATTGCTATGAGCTGCTGCTGCTATATGATGAGTTGCTATAAGCTGCTCCTGCTGCTGCTGTATGATGAATTGCTATGAGTTGCTCCTGCTGCTTCTATATGATGAATTGCTATGAGCTGCTCCTTCTGCTAATATATATTGAATTGCTATGAGCTGCTGGTGGTATATGATGAATTGCACACTCCTGCTGCTATATGATGAGTTGCTATGAGCTGCTGCTATTGCTGCTATACAATGCTTTCAGGTGGTGCTGCTATATGATAATAACCAGCCACTTGGACCATCAAATTTCAATAAATAATTGTTCTTCATTTAAATGTGGGTCATGCGCTCTTCGTTTAAATTAGGCAATGGGGTCTCTATGGAAGACATTGACCAAAGTAGATTGTGCCAAGTAGATGGTATCTTTGTATTTGCATTTTGAACAAATAGCGATGGTCTGTTTTCCTATCATATTAAATACTACACTGGGTTCAATTTGTGATGTTCGTAAGTCAAATTAATTTTCATATGGGCAGACAAATGACAAAATATAATGCAATCTAAACTTTTCACTGATCATACCAAAGATAAGCTGAAAAGGAAGGCAATGAAAAGAACTGTTTGGCTTATTACATGGTGCTTATATTCATAGGTGCTTATTTTTTTAGGATAACTCATAATAACTGTCAGAAAGAAACTTGGCCAATAGAACTGACTTACAAATAACATGTCATCATGATTGCAATGGAGGAGTGACCTACCATAGCACACTGTATAGGCTCACTGTTGCCTTTCCTTTTTTTGTGATGTTCCATGAAATTGCCACATACATGTTGTAATTTTTCATTGTGTAACGATATCTGCAAGTTGACATGGCTAATTTTAGACATCTCTACATGATAATACATTGCATATCCCTTGCGCATATTTAACCCACCAATTAACGATTGTGTGTGTAGCATAAACTAGCCATGATTCTGTGTACTAGACTAGCAGGCACTCTAAGGGAACCTAATACAGTGCACTGGAATTCCTACATGCCACCTATGACTTTGTGTAATGTACTACCTCTGTTCCTAAATATACGCCTTTGTAGAGATTCCAGTATGGACCACATACAGATGTATATAGATGCATTTCCGAGTGTGGATTCACCCACTTTCCTCCGTATGTAGCCTATAGTGGAATCTCTAGAAAGACTTATATTTAGGAACGGAGGTATGAGGTAGTATCATGTATGACATCTACATATCTAATTTAGCAGCTAGTAGTAGAAATCATTGTCTGCACAAAGGGATTAATGGCTGAAAATCCTAGCAAAGCACGCTCACATGCACACAACAATACAAGAGAGAGACAGACACACTAACAAGATCATAGCAATGCCTCAGTCCAGGATCTTGGATGGCCAAGCTGTTAAATCCAGAAGAAACAACGTCCTTGTAGTTTTTGCCAGCTACATAACAAGTAACAGTGACCTATTAGTATATTTGAAGTACATTGAGCATGTGATGTTGGACGGGTTTAAAGGTGACAAGTACCTAGGCCGTGGCGGGTGCTTGGCATCTTGCCAGATAGTGGGAATTAGGTTAGAAACGTCAAGGGTGATGACGTTGCGCTGGCTGTCAGGGTCCGCAAGGAGATCTAGAACCATTGAGCAGGGTGTTTGTGGAGCGGCTCCGGCAAGGTGGACTACGGTGTGGGCGAAGCAAATCTATGGTCGTGGACGAGGGCGTTGGTGAAGCTGCTCCGGTGGTTGGGTTAAGGATGGTGTCGACGATGTGGATCTGCGACCGTGGACGGGGCATCAGAAGTTGCTCCGGTAGGTTGGATGAGGGTGCAACGAAGCGGATCTGAGGCCGTAGACTTGTGAGTTGGCAAAGCGGTCCCGGTAGGGTTGAGAATGGTATAGGCGAAGCTACTCCTGTAGGGTTGACAATGGTGTCGGCGAAGCGGCTCTGGTAGGGTTGAGGAAGGTGTTGGCAAAGAGGATCAGTGGCCATCGTTGGGGCGGCTCCGGGGGGGGGGGGGGGGTGGACGAAGAGTCTCTGGTGGGAAGTACGAATGAGCCACAACAGATGCGCTGCGGTTGACGAGAGTACCAGCGAAGCAGATTCGGTGTCGTGGAGAAGGCCGGCACTGAATGGGCTATGGTACAGTGGTGGATGACCAGTCTACTTATTTCTGGTGGAGGTGGGAGGCGTAGATGCAGCCGCAGAAGCAGATCCGGCGAGGTGGACACTGCTGGCAGTCAGTGGGCTCTGGTACGCCGGTGGATGCGCAGTCTAGGGTTTCGAGATGGGAGGGGTAGAAAGGTCGATGAAGTACGGACGACGTGATGTAAGATGCTCTGGTGCTTTGAACTTAGTCATTTTTGCGGGAGGGGAGAGGAAATGGGGGTGTCGTGTGGTGGGGGTGTAACAGCCTGGATTTTGGCCCTTTTCTTTTTCTTTTTGATTTATTGGTTTTTGCTCTGTTTTTTTTCTTTTTGGAGTGGTTCTGTGGCCTTGTCACCTGGGAAATCATCCTCTTTTTCCTTCCCAAGTGGCTCATCATTCTCAAAACCCTGCCAAGATCTTGTCACTTCACTGCTTCACCAAACCCTAAATTCTTTTTTTCAGGAATATTCCTTTTTTCTATTAAAGGAATAACCCTGTCTGCCCAAGGTTGTGAAGCAACCTTTATTTCCATCACTCCTAAAATTCCCAAATAATTCTCGTAAATTGTTTGGGTTATATCTTTCACAAATATGGCAAAATATTTCATTTGTCATGTTTATCATCTTGCTCAATTAATTCATTTCCTATTCTGCCCTAAATGGCACAATGTGAAGCAAGTGCCATTTATCTTTTCCCAATTGACCTCAAACTCCTTGGACACCTATTTCTGTCCATATCATTGCCACATGCCAAAATGCAACCTCATTTGCCTAGTAATTATTTAATTATGATTTTCCAAAGTTCCTATCTGAGGGAAGTGGTTGTGAAGGAAGTACAAGCTAGGCATATCCAAATGAGTAGTCATTTTACATGGTCCCTCATATCATCATGTCATAGCCCTCCACAAAAGTAGAGCTCATGTCATGCCTCCACGTGAGCTCACTTTCAATTCTTTAATTCTGCCCAAAATTTCAGTTTGTGAAGCAAGTATATTTTATCTTGCTCCATTATGGCTGCCAATTTTTCTAGGCCTTCTATTATCCGTATAACCTACCTCAACCAATTTTGGGCATGTTTCATCAAGCCATTTTTCCTATAGAAATTTTGCAAGTTTCTGGTCAGCAAGGATGTTTGTGAAGCAAGTACCATTTTGGTGAATCCAATTGGTATGAAACTTATACATGATCTTTGTATGATAAAATCATGAAGCCTTGACAAACTTGAGCTCAAGTGGCCACACCATTTGAGTGCATCATCCAAATCTCATTTCTGGACCATTTTGGACAGTTGCGAAGCAACTATGATTTATCTTGATCCAATTCTTCTCAAAGTTACCAGGATGAAAGTCCTTATTTACCTCAACCTCGCAGACAACTCCATTGGATCCAAAACCCTTCCTGTTGATCACTAGTGCTCACCCAAGTTTACTGCAGTAAACTTCAGAGGGTTCTCACCGTTTAACTAGATCAGTTTTAACCGAACTACCACCATAGTTGAGACCTACCCTGGATGAACTACCCACTAGACAACAAGTTCCAGCCCCTCTCCCCCGCTACATGTCAGTGCATGCGGTGATTGCTTTAATGGCAAGCCTGTGCGCGCGCTCTGCTGCCGTTTGTCACGCCCAGGAGGGATTCTTGCTTGGGCCCCACTCCCCCTTGTTGTCTTAGCGTGCGTGAGCATGTCCATTGTCTTCCTCTCGTCGTCGCCGATCACCTGGACCCCGCTCCCCCTCCGGCAGCTTCCTCACCGACGCAAGCCGCCGCGTTCCCACAAGTGCACAGTGGCGTTTTGGCTCGGTTCTTCGCCGTCGTCTTCCTCCTGTGCTCCGTTGGCCTCCTCTACCACGTGAGAACCTCCACTGCTCCTCCCCCGTCGTCTACCAGTGAGCTCATGCGCGTGCACACGCGTCCGTGATGACGACAGCTCAGCCTCCTCGCCCCGTGGCTATATAAGCCCAACCCAGCCTCGTCCGAGCTCACCACTCGACCTCCCTCCTTTTCCCCCATGGCCTCCGCCTCGGTCATCTCTGATTCTGGCGAACCGAGCGCTCATTCTCCCTCCTAACCTCACCACAGCCCTCCCCAAGTCCTCTGGAGCCTCCCCGCCATTTCCCTTCTCCTCGAGTGCCCTCTTGCTGCGGCCTCAACTCGCCGTGGCTGCCTCCCGCCCGAGCCAGGGGCGCACCCAACTCTGGCAGCTCTCGAGGCCAGCGCGGCCACCCACGGGCGCAGGATGGAATGGCGCATCCATCCCCGATGACGCCCAAGCCTGCCGTGGCCCGCCGGAGCAAGTGCTGGCGCCGACGTCCCTCGTGTGATCCGCGGGCAGCGTCGGGAAGAAGAAGGAGACACCAACCCCTCCCCTCCAGCTGGCCGGTGGACCCCCGGTCCCACCTGGCATTGACTCACGGCTCGGCCCCACCCCTTGCTGACGTGGTTAAGTGGAAACACATTCCACTGAATACGTCTTCCTGAAGAGAAAGCGTATTCTGGCTCTGTTCTAGAGTGGAATACGTTTTCGCTGCATAGAGGTGTACTCTTGGATGTGCGCTTTCTGTTTTTCTGTCCAGGCCCATTTTGTAAAGATTTTTCTTACAGATGGGTCCCTGGCAGAAAAACCCTCATATCTTTTTAACTACAAATCCAAATGAGGTGAATCCAAAGCCCACTTCTTCGTTTCATCGAGCCCGTTCTGTTGGTATCATTTTCACCATGTTTTAACATTCTGAAAATGACCATTTTGCCCTTGCCCTTATTCAGCCCCCTCCGAGAGAGTATGTTTTCCGGCGATCCTTTCCGTGAGTTTCTCGCACTTTCTCCCGGTGATTTCTTCCACCACAGGCAAGCCACACCCTCCATTTGCATCACTGTAATGCAGTGACATGGTTTAATCTATTTGAACTTGTTTAAAATATTGCTTTAGCTACATGACTTTGTTCATGGCATTTCTCGGAGTATTGTTTGATCTTGGTATTGCCATGATATTGCTTGGAGTTCTAGGACTTATATTTTGCAGCTTATGTGGTTGACATGTTGCCATTGGATTATTAGTGGCTTATGTTATGATTATTTTCACGGTGGTGTTGGATATGATATTTTGGAATATTACTTTGGATGTCAAGCTGCCTTTGGATTATTAGTGGCTAATATGGTTATTTTCATGATGATACATGTTATTATATTTTGGAGTATTACTTTGGATATCATGCTGCCTCTGGATTATTAGTGGTTAGTATGATTATTTTCATGATGATACCTGTTATTATATTTTGGAGTATTACTTTGGATATCATGTTGCCTCTGGATTATTAGTGGTTAGTATGATTATTTTCATGATGATACATGTTATTATCTTTGGGAGTATTACCTTGGATATCATGTTGCCTTTGGATTATTAGTGGTTAGTATGATTATTTTCATGATGCTAGTTAATGTTCTGTTGCTTAGAGTATTATTTTCGGGTATGGGGTTTACATGTGGACCTTAGCCGAATAGCTTTATTCTTGTTATTGGAGTAGTAGGAGTATTGTTTTCGGAATCATCATGACAGTAGTGTTGTGCTACCCTTGGAGCATTTTGAGATGATGAGATTATGTTTGGATTATTTTTTGGATACTGTAATGACTTGGGTTATAGGTTGATAGATGATATCGGAGTATCAGTCATTACTAATATATTTTGGGGTTAAATTCCGTCAGTAAGTTGGCAGGTGCCACCGAACCGGGATTTTTCCAATGCAACCACATTTTCCTTTTAAGGGAAGGCCCTAATGGTTCTATTGTTGTGCCTCTCGCTGGTGCCTCCAACTAGGGAAGGTTATGGGCATGTGTACCTCGGCCCGGTAAGTAGACATAACCTTGTGTGCCCGTTGTTGTTTTTATGGATCCGAGTCCCCGAGTGGGAGTGTCCCCGGGTGGGAGTGTTTTGACCACGACGGTGGTCGGGGTGTCTTTGGTAGACACAGGGCCACCCAGGACCAGACCGTCGGGGATTTGGGTCGGAGTGGCCGGGAGAGTCATACGACAATGGAAGGGTTTTGTCGGAATGCCGTTGGTCCACCCGAATGGGAGTGCGAGGCCATGGGTTCCATGGTGTGGGTACAGTGTGCTACCTCTGCAGAGTGTATTTAATCAATTGATAGTCGCGTCTGTACTAGGTCCCATCGTTCGATCAACACTCACATGACGGAATGACTTATAGGTGATTCATATGTCGATATGTTGAGCAGTACAGATTGGCAGGATGTTGATGATTATGTTGGAGACCAAGTTTTGGTCGTGGTTGTGATCGCCGGAAAGATCATAGTTTGAGACCAAGTGTTGGTCATGGTTGTGATCGCCGGAAAGATCACAGTTTGAGACCAAGTGTTGGTCATGGTAGTGATCGCCGGAAATATCACCGTATGGTTTTGATCATGAGTTGATCGAGATGGTATATTGCTTGGCCGGTTAGCCAAGAGAGATATGGTTATGGAGATCTGAGATGGTGATTTATCAGCATTGTATTAGTTCGTCTCATGCTTAGTAGTTGCTTCACCTATTAATGCTATGTTATTGTCTTGCCTTGATGTTTATGGTTGTTGTGAGCTTGCAAGTACATTCAATGTACTGACCTGGCGTGCCATGCCAGATTGCAGGTGATGCCGTGATTGCTTGATTGCTTGTCGTGGTTTCCGTTCGTGCGAGCTAGATCGTGTCCCAGCCAGAGTCCCTGCGGAATGGAGTTCACCACCGTCATCGTTGTTCCGCTGCTAGCATAGAGCAAGCGTAGTATCACAGGCGTAGTGTCGCCATGCTGATGTGATCATTGTAACATCAGACCTGTGTAATTATTATTCTTGTAATAAGAGCTGATTTGTTCTATGTCAAGCAGTGACGTATTCCAGAGAACTCTCTTCGATCTCTGGCTGGAATACGGGGCATTCCGGTTCTCTCAGCCGGGGTGCCATAGGCTTGGTATCAGAGTAGGTCTGGCTGTAGGACGCCCTAGTCAGCGCGAGCGGTAGAAACCGGTAGAAATCGGTAGTTTAGTGGTGGTCTTGTTTGTCGCATTTGGTTGCTGCATTTGTTTGTTGCATAGCATGCATGTAGCCTTATTATTTTGCTACTAACTGTTTAATCTGGTGAGTGTAGGTGGCATCGGTCTGGATCCACTATAGCTCAGCCTTTGCATTTCTCCAGTTTTCTTTTCTTGCTCATTCTTTGGTGTTTGGTGTCATTTCTGTCCCAGCAGAGTGATGCCAAGTGATCGCGACACTATTTGCAAAAATGGTGCTCAAGTGTCGCGCCAAATTATTTCCTTCAGCCCCACCTTTTGTTTCGGTGGTAGACATGCTTCCATCACGGATCGTCCTTCTTCTTGTCATTTTGGCAACCCTTAATGATCGTAGTTATCAAGAAAGGGCAATGTCAGCAGCCTCAGTTTTTCCCCCGCCATCCTATTTCTTGGACGAGTATGGATCTTTTCCCATCCGCTTGATAATAATGTGGTTGCGACCTTCGTGTCCCACTACATGATTACGAAATGCATCCTCTCCTTTGAGCTAGTCCAGGTTGCTACCTGGCTAAGCTAGCACTTGGTGTAGCACTGTCTACACCAATTTTTCCACACATTTATTCATCCTCGTGCACATTGTCACAAGATGCTAGATCGTAGAACCGGAGATCCCGCGAGATTTGTGTGCTTAAGTAGGCATGCATATTGTGTGACTAGCAGTAATATGTGGTATTGATTGTGTGTGAATTGATTGTTGTTGTGTGCTTTTGTTTAGTTGAGTTTTCTTTTGCTTCTTTCTTTTTGGGCCCTAGTGTTACATTATTTCCCCCCCCCCCTATAAAGAGTTGCTCATCAACTGACAACGAACTCAAAGAAGTAATAAGTATTTCAAATATTTGGAAGGAGCTCAGCTAAACATTATGACCTTCTCAGTCAACCGCATGATATAAGGAATATCTGCTCAGAATGCCAATTGTGTCTTGGATTGATTATCCGCATCAATTCTACAGCAGTAATGATCCAACCAGAAGAAAGACAAGTCAGATGCAAGACCAACGGTATATTTTTCAGTCAAAGGTATGGAGCATAGGCAAAGTCTTGGCTTGGCAATAAATGATACTTGAAATATGTTATACTCTAAGAGAAAGTCAGGATGTGATATGCTCAAGGAAGACAGTCAAACAAATTTTCTCATGCAAATAATCAGTCACAAAATATTATGGACGTGTGCATGGATATCAGTATGAAGTTTTGGATATAAGAAACCCAACATTATTCCACACGCTATCGGAAGAAATTTATGAGGCAAGGCTCCTCATGTTTTCCTCAGCATGATATGTGAACTATTTCCGGCCCACGATACCTCGATAAAAGCTTCCGATAGACGAGAAATGAAATTTTCTCAACAAGAAAACCTGAGGAGAAGCTTCTCAAGTATGGAAACCCGGCTTCTCCTGCACACTACCCAGGTCAAGCTTCATGTGTAAGCTATCAAGGCTTCTTCTGCACGCTACACAGGCAAAAGCTTCGAGCAAAAGCTAATGAGCCTTCCTCGGCAAGCTACACGAATGGCTTTTCTCTGCAGATCAAGGATCATATTTGCAATAAGTTTGTCAGAGATATACCTAAGAAAGGTACGGATCTAACAACCTCATGGGCCATGCAAATGAAGATAAGCAGAGATACACCTTATGAAATACAAGGATCGACAAGATCGGGAGATGACATCACAAAATCAACAGTCATCAAGGTCATTATTCCCGCACCAGACAAGGTGATTTATAAACTCTTGTCACCTTCTTGTATGATTGGCCTTAGCAATGAGCTCCGTACAGCTGTCGGATTTCGGGTTCCGGCAGACCCTTGAGGTTCGAACACTGGGGTGCACACGGAGATCTCTCCCCTACCGATCTACATCCAATCTCCTCGCGTGATCTATGCTGGAAACAACGAACAACACAAGGGACACGAGGTTTATACTAGTTCGGGCCACCGTTGTGGTGTAATACCCTACTCCAGTGTGTGGTGTGGTGGATTGCCTCAGAGGCTGATGATGAATAGTACAAGGGAAGAACAGCCTCGCGAGAGGTGTTCTTGAGATGGTGCGATGAACTGCTTGGGTGAGTTCAGTTGCCTCTCCCTCTCTCTACTAGGGCTCTATCAGATCTCTAGATGTCCTTCTACTCTGTGGTGGCTAGCTCTATTTATAGAGGCCCTGGGCCTCTCCCCAAATAATGAGCGGGAAGGGCGCCAACAATTGGCCGTTTTGAAGGGGAACATCTAGTACAAGTCATCCTGACCAAAGGTGGTCTTCGGCTGCCAAAAGCACTGGGGATGACGCCGTCTTGGGCTCCACGGTGACCTCTATCCTGCCACTCTGTTGGTCTTGGTCTCGTTGCACCGGAATGATAACCTTTGCCCGATGCCTTGGCCTGTGCTTGCCCCCTTTGCACCAAAGGGGAAACAAGGACACTGCACAGGCAGGCGCCCGCCTGGTCTCGATTGTCATGGCTTGCGTCACGGGCTCCTCGCGAGGTACCCCTGCCTTGATCTCTCCGCCTCCTTGCGAGCCTGCCTGATGAGGCTGTCTCTGAGGAAGCTTTCTATCGTCCGCCCCGCGAGGCTTGGCCCCTCGCGAGGATCTTGAGCTTGAGCTGATGAAGATGGGCCGCACTGGGCCCCCACTTGAGCCATGCCGCAGGCCGCAGGCAGGCAAGTCTGGGGACCCCCATTCCCAGAACACCGACAGTAGCCCCCGGGCCTAAGGCACGCCTGGGCTTTGTCTGGCAGGGAAGCAAAGGGGCAAGCGCGAAGCACCGCGGGCCCCAACAGCCTGCGGCCTTGGGCGCTGTGTGGCGATTGATTGGATGTGGGCGTCTGCGCTTCCCCATGATGCCTTGGCGGCTGCACGACTTGACAAGTCCCTGCATGCAGAGAGACCGGTCATGATTACCTGCAATCATGGTTCTCGGTGGTTGGCCTCCTCCAGCTATAAGTACGGGGCTGCGTGAGCCCCTTCAGCCCATCCCTTCTTGCTGCTCCTTTTCTTCTTCTTGGCTACTCGCCGTTCCCATGGATCCAAAGAGATCCTCGACCGCGGAGAAAGGAAAGGCCCGCCAGGCAGGGCCTGACTCCCCCCGACCAAGCGCGGCTGAGGCCGCCCTCGCAAGTATTCCACGATCCCCGTAGTGGCTTCCCGCGGCCATGGAGGCGGTTCCCTGCGCGGTGGTGAGCGCCCGATTGCCGATGGGGGGCACGTCGTGGCTGTGCGCCCCCTAGGCCACGCTTTCACTCTGCGGAGGTGCTGCCGGAGTTCGTCATGTGGTCGGCGGACCCAACCAGCACCCGGCTCCTGCTCCCCCGTTTCTTCGTAGGTGAACTGCCGGCCAGCGCTCGGTGTGGCCTCTGGCTCCAGGCAGACGGCTGCTGCAGCAGGGCCTCCTGGGCTTTGCTAGAGGTCTCCATTTCTGGGAATGGGGCCCTGACCCGTAGCTGTCAAACATTTTCCCGCGCGCGCGGCCTGGGCCGGCGGTGCACCCTGTACTTCAAGTTTGATGGTGACGCCACCCTCTACGTGAGGATGATCGGGGAAGACGGTTGCCGTGCTGGGTGCTGCCCCGAAGACAATGACCGCGGTCGCTTGCCCAGCCCCGACACTGACCAGGATGTAGACGGCGACAAGCGTACAGGCGGCGGTGCTCGGGGTTCGCTGAGGTTCGGCGACTCCCTCTCAGGCAGCAGCTCCTCCAGCGATGGTCGCGACCAGCCTCCGCGCCATCGCGCCCGCCTGGGTGAAGGTAGCGGGTCAGCCCACCGTCGCGCCCCGGTGAAGTGAGAGGAGGGATCTGCCTGAGCCCCAGGAGCAGCTCGAACCCTCGCTGTGGGTTGGTGCAGGACAAATCGCGCCCATTTTGTTTTCCTTCTTTTCCTACGCAGAAATAGAAGGTAGTATAGGGCCCCACAGGGGCATGTTAGAACTGCTGCTGTTAACCATCGCGCTACTTCCGCTATTTTTGTTTTGTGTTTCCATGCCGTGCACCCGTGTGCGAGAATTATTTTAGCTCGGTGGGGCTTGACGCGGTCCTCGCCTCCTGAGGCCGTGGCCCTGCCGTGCGCTTTCTGCCCTGCAAGGATTAGTAGGAGGGGTAACTTTCGGTCTCGGTTGTGGGGGCGATCGGCCCAGGTCCTGCGCTCGTGTCGCGATGCCCGTGGGGCACGGACTGGGAGGGGTGCTCCCGCAGAGGACTCGAATAGGAAAGCTCCAAACGATCACGGCAGAAAACACTCATGAGGGCGCCCGCTAACCTCCCTCACGAGACTTGTACGAGAGAAAACGAGGCAAGCGAGTGAAAAAGATAAAGAGTCACAAGCTAGGAACGTCAACAGCTTCAATAAAACTTCAAACGGGAATAAACAAGCCAACTGCAGAAAGCAAATGGAAAAGCTGCGTCCCGCACCTATTCTAGTCTTCGACGTCTTCTCACCAGCACGGAGCTAAGTGCTGCCACTGGGCATGGGCGGGAGCCCCCGATGCCCGAGGGCGGCACTCCGGAGACTCCGGGGCATGTACAGCCCCACTCATTATTACATGAGTGTCACGGGCGGCGAGCTTCACAGGCATTGGCCTTCTTCATAGGCACCGGGCCTTTCCCGAAATGCGGCAGCTTCACAGGCATTGGCCTTCTTCACAGGCACTGGGCCTTTCCCAAAACACGGTAGCTTCACAGGCATTTGCCTTCTTCACAGGCACCGGGCCTTTCCTAGGTGCTAGGCCTCGCTCAGGGATAGAACCTCCGGAGATGTTGAATGTTCCACGCGTTCTGGATGGGTACCCCCTCCGTGATCTCCAAGCGCGCGGAGCCAGGCCTGGAGACATGAACAACCTTGAATGGGCCCTCCCACATGGGAGAGAGCTTGTGCAGCCCCTCTCTGGAGAGAACCCGCCCGAGTACGAGATCTCCTACCTCAAGAGTTTTGGGGCGGATGTTGCGGCAGTGGTATCGTCGCAGCGCCTGTTGATACCTTGCCGCTCGCAGCACGGCTTCTCGGCGGCGTTCCTCCCCAGTACGAGATCCATCCCCCGCATGGCGTCCTGCTGCGTCTTGTCGAACGCCAGGACCCATGCGGAGTGACGCCTGACCTCGTGAGGGAGAACAACCTCTGCTCCATAGACGAGGAAGAACGGGGTCTCACCAGTCGGCTTGGTCGCAGTTGTGCGGATTAACCACATCACGGACTGGAGCTCGTCGTACCAGCCCATGCCACAGGCCTCCAGCTTCTTCTTAAAGGTCCTGGCTTTGAGGCCCCTTAGGACCTCCGCATTGGCTCGCTCGGCCTAGCCTTTGCTCCTGGGGTGTGCTACCAAAGCATAGCATATCTGCGTTCCAAGGTTAGCACATTACGTTTTGAAGAGATTACTGGTGAATTGCAAACCGTTGTCGGTGATGATGCGGTTGGGCACCACAAATCGACTCATGAGGCCCTTGATGAACTTGACCGCAGAGCCTGTCAGGATTGTGCGGACGACTTCCACCTCAGCCCACTTGGTGAACTTGTCCACAGCGACGTAGAGCTAGCGATAGCCCGCTGGCGCCCGAGGAAACGGACCCAGAATGTCGAGCCCCCACACTGCGAACGACCATGAGAGGGGTATAGTCTGTAGACCCCCCGCGGGCTGATGGATCTTCTTAGCGTGAAACTGGTAGGCCTCGCAAGCCTTCACCAGCTCAACGGCGTCAATGAGCATCGTGGGCCAGTAGAATCCACTAGGAATGCCTTGCCGACGATGGTTTGTGATGACGAGTGGTGCCCGTAGTCTCCGCCGTGTATGTCCGCCAGTAGCTCCTTCCCTTGCTCTCGGGAGATGCAACGTAGGGACACGTCATTTGGTCGCTTCCTGTAGAGCTCTCCATCCTTGATGCAATAAGCTATGGCCTGCCGCGCCACACACTCCGCTTCCTCCTCATTCTCCGGCAGAGTCCCTTGCATTAGGTAGTTCTTGAGCTTGGGGATCCAACACCCTTCCTGAGGCTCTAACGCCAGGAGCAGGCGTGCCCCTGAGGCCGGGCCGCAGACCGGGGCTCCTGAGGCAGGCGGCTGAGGGAGCTCCTCCCTTGGTTGCACCGTGCTCGACAGTGACGGCACCACCGAGGGTTTGAAGAGCCGCTCCTCGAAGACGCCAGGCTCCTGAGGCAGCCGCCGAGATGCCCTCTTGGCAATGTCATCAGCTTCCTGATTGGTGCCCTGGGGCACGTGTTGCAACTCCAGCCCCCAGAACTGTTTCTCCATCTTGCGAACCTCAGCGAGGTAGGCTTCCATGTGCTCGTCCTTTGGCTCGTATATCTTGTTGGAGAAGTTGACGAGGAGCTGCGAATCGCCCTTGATGATGAGGCGCTTTACCCCTAAGGCAATTGCGGCCTTCAAGCCTGCTATTAGGCCTTCGTACTCCGCTATGTTGTTGGAGACCTTTTCTCCGTGCTGGAAGCAGAGCTGTACGACGTAGTAGAGTTTGTCCTGGGTAGGGGATCCGAGCACTGCGCCAGCTCCCGCACCGTGTCGGGAGAACGCCCCATCGAAGTACATGACCCAGCCGTCCGGTGCTTCACTTCCCGGGGAAAGTGATCGGTCTTTGCCTGCCTCGAGACCCGGCGCTTCTGCCCATTCTGCCACGAAATCCGCAAGTGCGGCTCCCTTGATGACTCTGGTTGTACTGAATTCTAGCTGAAATGCATGTAGTTCAATGTTCCATTCAGCGACCCTCCCAGCTGAGTTGGGGCTCCTGAGTACTCTTTCCAAGGGGTATGCTAAGACGACTTTGATGGGATGGCCTTGGAAGTAGTGGCGCAGCTTGCGTGAGGCCACTAGTAGCGCGAGGAGGAGTTTTTGAGGCATGGGGTACCGTGCCCTTGCGTCCCGTAGCACCGTGCTGACGAAGTACACGGGATGCTCGACGAGGTTCAGGGTGCTGGCGCAGCTTGCGTCCTCCAGAGGTCGAGGCGTCTCTTGAGACGACGGAGCCCCCCAGTGCTTGGTTGCCTGAAGAGACCTCTCCTGCTCCGGGTGCGTTCTCCTGCTGCGGATGTTCCTTTCCGGCTGTGGTTGCGCCCTACGCGAGGCCCTCCCGGCTCTGCTTTGCTTCAGTTCGGATGGTCGATGCGGCCTTGGCACATCCCTCCTCCCTGACCGCCACCAGGGCTGCGCTAGTGGAGTAGGGGGTGGCCGCAAGGTAGAGCACTAGGGGCTCCTGAGGACACAGAGCTACCATCACTGATGGGCTGGTAAGGTACCTCTTGAGGTCTTGGAATGCCTTGTCGGCCTCTTCAGTCCATTCGAAGGGGCCCTTTTTCTTCATTAGCTTGAAGAAGGGCAACGCTCGTTCCCCCAGCTTGGAGATGAAGCACCCCAGTGCAGTTACATGCCCGGTGAGCTTCTGGATTTCTCTGAGGGTCCTTGGTGGGCTCATGTATTCGACTGCCTTGACCTTCTCCGGGTTGGCCTCGATGCCCCTGTGGGACACGAGAAAACCCAGGAGCTTGCCCGAGGGGACTCCAAACACGCAGTTCTCTGTGTTGAGCCGTAGGTCCACTTCGTTGAGGCTCGCAAAGGTTTCTTCCAGGTCCTGTATCAGGGTTCTTGCCTCACGAGACTTCACCACAATGTCATTGACGTAAGCTTCAGCATTCCTCCCGAGCTATCGGCCTAAGGCGATGTGCATCAGCCGCTGAAAGGTCGCGCCTGTGTTGCGCAACCCAAATGGCATGCACGTATAGCAGTACACTCCACATGAGGTCAGGAAAGCCATCTTCTCCACGTCTTCTACCGCCATCTTCATCTGGTGATAGCCCGAGAAGGCATATAGGAAGCACAATAGGTCACACTCTGTGGTGGAGTCGACTATCTGGCCAATGCGGGGGAGCGGAAATGGATCCTGCGGGCAGGCCTTGTTGAGGTTGGTGAAGTCGACACACATGCGCTCCTTTCCTCCCTTTTTTGGCACAACGACTGGATTGGCCAGCCAATCAGGGTAGCGGACCTCACGGATAACTCCTGCCGCCTCTAGCTTCCGGGTCTCCTGAACGATGAAAGCCTATTTCTCAGTGGACTACCGCCTCGCCTTCTGCTTCTCGGGGCACACGTTGGGGCACACGTTGAGGTAATGCTCAATCACTTTCCTTGGGACCCCTGCTAACTGATCAGGTTCCCACGCGAACACCTTCTTGTTCACACGCCGGAACCTCACCAGGGCCTCCTCCTGCTCGGGCTCGTGGTTGGCCCCTATGGTGAAGGTGGCGCCAGTGGACCCATCCTCGTCGACCGGTACCTGCTTGTTTTCCTCCTTGTCTTGGGTGAATAGCTGCTTCTTTTTAGCCGGTGCAGCCCCCTTGGGCGCAAGGGCGTCGGTGCTAGTGGGCTGTGCCACTGCGGCCGCCTTGAAAACAAGCTGGAGCACCTACAGCGCATCCCTTGTGTCTCCTGACACGGTGAGGACGCCGCTGCTCCCAGGCATCTTCATGAGGTTGTACGCCGGGTGAGTTGCTGCCATGAACCGAGCCAAGGCCAGATAGCCGAGGATGGCGTTGTAGGGGAGGCCAATGGGGGCGATGTCAAAGTCGATCAGCTCCGTGCGGAAGTTGTCATAGGTGCTGAAGATCACTGGGTGGCGGATCTGTCCCAAGGAGGCGGTGGAACCGGCTCCGACGCGCGAGAAAGGCCTGCTGGGTTGGAGCCGCTCCAGCGGCACGTGGAGGAGGCTGAAGGCCTCCACCGAGAGCACGTTGAGGCCGGCACCACTGTCGATGAGGGTCCTGGTGACGGCCACTTGGCAGATGGTGAGGGTGCAGAGCATCGGGAGCGCGCCCGAACCGATGGGGTGGAAGGGGTGATCTTCTGAGTCGAAGGTTAGATCGGCCTCGGGCGCCACCCAGCCCAGGGGGGCTTCTCAGCGCTTGGCGGCAGTGCTGATCCGGCCGCTGAACGGCTTGACGTGATGGCTCGAGGGTGGTGCCTGGGAGCCACCCAGGAGAGCTGTGACGACGGGCGGCGCTGGTGCGGCAAAACGGGCGAGGAAGAGGTAGCGCAGCTCCTCCCAGGAGGTGACAGAAGCCATCGGCAGGTGGAGGAGCCACGCGCGCGGGACGCCGGTGAGGGCCAGGGGTAACCAGTTGGCCATCACCCGGTCGTCGCCCCCGGCTCTGAGGACGGCCTCCTCGTACGCCAGCAGGAAAATCATCGGGTATGTCGCGCTATTGTAGCACAGCGGCATCTCGGGCTTGAACTTGTGCGGCCACTGCTCCTGTTGCAAGGTGGGGGCCAAGGCCCAGAGCCCCCTCGCCCCAGTGCCGGCATCCGTTGCTGGAGCGGGCGACGCGTTGTCCGCCATGAGGGCTGGATGCGATGTTGGGGGAGAGCGGGTCATCAGGAGGGAGAACTCTGGCGCACCCCCTACCTGGCAAATGTCGGATTTCGGGTTCCGGCAGACCCTTGAGGTTCGAAAACTGGGGTGCGCTTGGAGATCTCTCCCCTACCGATCTACGTCCAATCTCCTCGCGTGATCTAAGCTGGAAACAACGAACAACACAAGGGACACGAGGTTTATACTGGTTTGGGCCACCGTTGTGGTGTAATACCCTACTCCAGTGTGTGGTGTGGTGGATTGCCTTAGGGGCTGATGATGAACAGTACAAGGGAAGAACATCCTCGTGAGAAGTGTTCTTGAGCTGGTGCGATGAACTGCTTGCGTGAGTTCAGTCGCCTCTCCCTCTCTCTACTAGGGCTCTATCAGATCTCTAGATGTCCTTCTACTCTGTGGTGGCTAGCTCTATTTATAGGGGCCCTAGGCCTCTCCCCAAATAATGAGCGGGAAGGGCGCCGAAAATTGGCCGTTTTGAAGGGGAACATCTAGTACAAGTTATCTTGACCAAAGGTGGTCTTCGGCTGCCAAAAGCACTGGTGATGACGCTGTCTTGGGCTCCACGGTGACCTCTGTCCTGCCGCTCTGTTGGTCTTGGTCTCATTGCACCGGAATGGTAACCTTTGCCCGATGCCTTGGCCTGTGCTTGCCCCCTTTGCACCAAAGGTGAAACAAGGACACTGCGCAGGCAGGCGCCCGCCTGGTCTCGATCGTCATGGCTTGCGTCATTGGCTCCTCGCCAGGTACCCCTGCCTTGATCTCTCCGCCTCCTCACGAGCCTGCCTGATCTGCCTCTGAGAAAGCTTTCTGTCGTACGCCACGCGAGGCTTGGCCCCTCACGAGGATCTTGAGCTTGAGCTGATGAAGATGGGCAGCGCTGGGCCCCCACTTGAGCCACGCCGCAGGGCGCAGGTAGGAAAGTCTGGGGACCCCCGTTCCCAGAACGTCGACAACAGCTACAAACCTCGAGTACATGCCATATATGTGCGGACACAGGTCAGAAAAACAAGCACAAGGAATAATGTCGAAAACATTAATCACATCCATGGTCATACGAAGAATGAAGGACATATGTGGCCAAGTTATTTCAGCAAGGTATCCTGACAAAGAGAATCATGACCGTTAAAGGGTGAGACTGACAACAAAGGTATGATGTATTTTGCACGACCATCAGGGTCCGGATACCCAAACCAGTTGGAGGCCATAATTCCATATGGATCCATAAAGACATACACCTTCAGCGGCCTACTTTATTTACAAGGATTTGCATATCCCGCTGACCCGCTTGACATGGTTAGTGTGTAATATCCAAGTCTGTTCTGTCAGATCCAAGATTCCTTTGCAACATCAACGGTTTGACCTCAATGGCAGAGTTAAAACATATCACAGCGTATTCCCAAAAATGGGTATACTAACAAAATGAGAAAGTCAAAAGCCTAATAATTAGCTCAGACCCAGTATACTCACCGACGGAATCAAGTACACAGTCAGTCTGTTAGGAAAAGCATTTGTCTGTCAGCCCCTGTCGGGCAAGGTCTCAAGATATAAATATTTGAGGAATGACATAGCTATAACCCCATGCACCATTATATTGCTCACGACAGAGGGCAGTCAAATCTCTGGTGTATGCCACATGCTCGAGCCAAAGGAAATAAATCAAGATAAATCAGTGCACCTATGAGCAGTCAGATCCCGTCAGCAGATGGCCATGATTAATTCTAAGCATTTATTGAACCCAGAAGGCTTGCAGCAACCCCATGACAGAAGTAAAAAGGCTTTCATGACCAAAAAGAAATTTATGATCAGATCCATCAGACATCACCGCAGATATGAGAAAATCAACGTCAGCAAAAGGATTTGGTATATGAGCAAAGACCCATCAAAATTTGGGAAAAGCCACCCCAAAGGAAGGTAAGTTGATCATCTGAAATTCTTGGGGGAACAATAAATAAAGGAAAAAGGATGCCCGAGTTGGAAACGGTATCCTCAAGTCATACTTGTTCCCAGAGCAACTAAATCTTGAGGACGAGATTTCTTTAAGGGGGTAAGAGTTTTAACAGCCTGGATTTTGGCCCTTTTTCTTTTTGATTTATTGATTTATGCTTTTTTTCTTTTTGCAGTGGTTCTGTGGCCTTCTCACCTGGGAAATCATCCTCTTTTTCCTTCCCAAGTGGCTCATCATTCTCAAAACCTTGCCAAGATCTTGTCACTTCACTGCTTGACCAAACCCTAAATTCTTTTTCTCAGGAATATTCCTTTTTCTATTAAAGGAATAACCCTGTCTACCCTAGGTTGTGAAGCAACCTTTATTTCCATCATTCCTAAAATTCCCAAATAATTCTCATAAATTGGTTGGGTTATATCTTTCTCAAATATGGCAAAATATTTCATTTGTCATGTTTATCATCATGCTCAATTAATTCATTTCCTATTCTGCCCTAAATGGCACAATGTGCAGCAAGTGCCATTTATCTTTTCCCAATTGACCTCAAACTCTTTGGACACCTTTTTCTGTCCATATCATTGCCACATGCCATAATGCAACCGCATTTGCCTAGTAATTATTTAATTATGATTTTCCAAAGTTCCTGTCTGAGGGAAGTGGTTGTGAAGGAAGTACAAGCTAGGCATATCCAAATGAGTTGTCATTTTGCATGGTCCCTCATATCATCATGTCATAGCTCTCCACCAAAGTAGAGCTCATGTCATGCCACCATGTGAGCTCACTTTCAATTCTTTGATTCTGCCCAAAATTTCAGTTTGTGAAGCAAGTATATTTTATCTTGCTCCATTATGGCTGTCAATTTTTCTAGGCCTTCTATTATCCATATAACCTACCTCAACCAATTTTGGGCATCTTTCATCAAGCCATTTTTCCTCTAGAAATTTTGCAAGCTTCTGGTCAGCAAGGATGTTTGTGAAGCAAGTACCATTTTGGAGAATCCAATTGGTATGAAACTTATACATGATCTTTGTATGATCAAATCCTGAAGCCTTGCCAAACTTGATCTCAAGTGGCCACACCATTTGAGTGCATCATCCAAATCTCATTTCTAGACCATTTTGGTTAGTTGCAAGGCAACTATGATTTATCTTGATCCAATTCTTCTCCAAGTTACCAGGATGAAAGTCCTTCTTTACCTCAACCTCGCAGACAACTCCATTGGACCCAAAACCCTTCCTGTTGATCACTAGTGCTCACCCAAGTTTACTGCAGTAAACTTCAGAGGGCTCTCACCGTTTAACCGGATCAGTTTTAACCGAACTACCACCGTAGTTGAGACCTACCCTGGATGAACTACCCACTAGACAACAAGTTCCATCCCCTCTCGCCCTCTACATGCCAATGCATGCGGTGACCGCGTTAATGGCAAGCCTGTGCGCGCGCTCTGCTGCCGTTGGCCGCGCCCAAGATGGATTCTTGCTCAGGCCCCTCTCCCCCTTGTCGTATTACTGCGCGTCAGCATGTCCATTGTCTTCCTCTTGTCGTCGCCGATCACCTGGACCCTGCTCCCCCTCTGGCTGCTTCCTCACCGACGCAAGACGCCGCGTGCCCATGAGCGCATAGTGGCGTTTTGGCTCGGTTCTTCGCCGTCGTCTTCCTCCCTGTGCTCCGTTGGCCTCCTCTACACCGTGAGAACCTCCACTGCTCCTCCCCCGTCGTCTACCAGCGAGCTCATGCGCGTGCACATGCGTCCGCGGCAACGACAGCTCGACCTCCTCGCCCCGCGGCTATATAAGCCCACCCCAGCCTCGTCCGAGCTCACCACTCGACCTCCCTCACTCCCAGAAGCATACCCGACCGCTCCCTGGAGCTCGAGCCACCCTCCTGTCCCTCCTTTGCCACCATGGCCTCCGCCTCGGTCATCTCCAATTTCGATGAACCGAGCGCTCATTCTCCCTCCTAACCTCACCACAGCCCTCCCCAAGTCCTCTAGAGCCTCCCCGTGGTTTCCCTTCTCCTCGAGTGCCCTCTTCTCGTGGCCTCAAGCTCGCCGTGGCCGCCTCCCGCCCGAGCCAGGGGCGTGCCCAACTCTGGCAGCTCCCGAGGCCAACGCGGCCACCCACGAGCGCAGGATGGAATGGCGCATCCATGCCCGGTGGCGACCTAGCCTGCCGTGGCCCCGAGTGGCCGGAGCAAGTACTGGCGCCGGCATCCCTCGTCTGATCTGCGGGCGGCGTGGGGAAGAAGAAGGAGACGCCGACCCCTCCCTCCAGCTGGCCGGTGGACTCCCCGGCCCCACCTGGCATTGACTCAAGGCCCGGCCCCGCCCCTTGCTGACGTGGTTAAGTGGAAACACATTCCACTGAATACGTCTTCTTGAAGAGAAAGCGTATTCTGGCTCTGTTCTAGAGTGGAATACGTTTTCGCTGCAGAGAGGCGTACTCTTGGAAGTGTGCTTTCTATTTTTCTGTCCAGGCCCAGTTTGTAAAGATTTTTCTTACACATGGGTTCTTGGCAGAAAAAACCCTTATATCTTTTTAAGCAAAAATCCAAATGAGGTGAATCCAAAGGCAACTTTGTTCATGGCATTTCTCGAAGTATTGTTTGATGTTGGTATTGCCATGATATTGCTTGGAGTTCTAGGACTTATTTTGCAGCTTATGTGGTTGACATGTTGCCATTGGATTCTTAGTGGCTTATGTTATGATTATTTTCATGGTGGTGTTGGATATGATATTTTGGAGTATTACTTTGGATGTCATGTTGCCTTTGGACTATTAGTGGTTAGTATGATTATTTTCAAGATGATACCTGTTATTATATTTTGGAGTATTACTTTGGATATCATGCTGCCTCTGGATTATTAGTGGTTAGTATGATTATTTTCATGATGATACCTCTTATTATATTTTGGAGTATAACTTTGGATATCATGCTGCCTCTTTGGGAGTATTACCTTGGATATCATGGTGCCTTTGGATTATTAGTGGTTAGTATGATTATTTCCATGATGCTAGTTGATGTTCTATTGCTTGGAGTATTATTTTCGGGTATGGGGTTTACATGTGGATCTTAGCCGAATAGCTTTATTCTTGTTATTGGAGTAGTAGGAGTATTGTTTTCGGAATCATCATGACAGTAGTGTTGTGCTACCCTTGAACTATTTTGAGATGATGAGATTATGTTTGGATTATTTGTTGGATATTGTTATGACTTATTGTTATGACTTATGTTATAGGTTGATAGATGATATCGGAGTATCCGTCATTACTATTATATTTTGGGGTTAAATTCCGTCAGTAAGTTGGTCAGGTGCCACCG
Organism: Triticum aestivum; assembly: GCF_018294505.1. Lineage (NCBI taxonomy): Eukaryota > Viridiplantae > Streptophyta > Magnoliopsida > Poales > Poaceae > Triticum > Triticum aestivum. The sequence continues at coordinate 248,561,258 of NC_057797.1, read as the reverse complement.
AACCCGGCTTTTTCCAGCGCAACCACATTTGCCTTTTATGGGAAGGCCCTAATGCATTCTATTGTCGTGCCTCTCGCCGGTGCCTCCAACTAGGGAAGGTTATGGGCGTGCGTACCCTCGCCTGGTAAGCAGACATAACCTTGTGTGCCCGTTGTTGTTTTTATGGATCCGAGTCCCCGAGTGGGAGTGTTTTGACCACGACGGTGGTCAGGGTGTCTTTGGTAGACACGGGGCCACCCAGGACCAGCCCGTTGGGGATTTGGGTCGGAGTGGCCGGGAGAGTGCTATGACAATGGAAGGTGAGGGAGTCCTGGATTAGGGGGTATCCGGACAGCTGGATTATATCCTTTGGCCGGACTGTTGGACTATGAAGATACAAGATTGAAGACTTCGTCCCGTGTCCGGATGGGACTCTACTTGGCATGGAAGGCAAGCTAGGCAATACAGATATGTATATCTCCTTCTTTGTAAACGACCTTGTGTAACCCTAGCCTCCTCCGGTGTCTATATAAACCGGAGGGTTTTAGTCCATAGGACAACATACAATCATACCATGGGCTAGCTTCTAGGGTTTAGCCTCTCTGATCTCGTGGTAGATCAACTCTCGTGTTACTCATATTATCAAGAATAAATCAAGCAATACGTAGGGTTTTACCTCCATCAAGAGGGCCCGAACCTGGGTAAAATATCGTGTCCCCTGCCTCCTGTTACCATCCGCCTTAGACGCACAGTTCGGGACCCCCTACCCGAGATCCGCCAGTTTTGACATCGACATTGGTGCTTTCATTGAGAGTTCCTCTGTGTCGTCACCGTTAGGCTTGATGGCTCCTTATATCATCAATAGCGATGCGGTCCAGGGTGAGACTTTTCTCCCAGACAGATCTTTGTATTTGGCAGCTTCGCACTGCGGGCCAACTCGCTTGGCCATCTGGAGCAGATCGAGAGTTACGCCCCTGGCCACTAGGTCAGGTTTGGAAGCTTAAACTACATGGCCGACATCCGCGGAGACTTGATCTTCGACGGATTCGAGCCCCTGCCGTGTGCGCCGCACGGTCACGATGACCATGATTTAGCTCTACCATCGGACAGTGTTCAGGAGACCGCACCACGACCGCTCCGACCCTCAATTCGGAGCCAATTGCGCCATCCATGGATGGGTGGATAGACCCCGCCATGGAAGCCATATTCTCAGCGGCGATCGAGCCGAATATCGACCTTACCCTTCACGGGAGCCGTGACGCCGAACTGCCGGATTCTTCCCCGGCCACGGACTACGAACCGCCTATGCCCGTGCCTATCGAATTTGACTGGGCTCCGATCATGGAGTTCACCTCCGTGGATATCTTTCAGCACTCGCCCTTCAGCGACATACTGAACTCATTAAGGTCTCTCTCCCTATTAGGAGAGTCCTAGCCGAACTATGTTCGGCGGGATTGGGATGCGGATGACGAAGAAATTCGCCGCCCACCCACCACCCACTTAGTAGCCACTTTCGACAATTTGACTGACACGCTCGACTTCGACTCCGAAGACATTGACGGTATGGACGACGATGCGGGAGACGAAGAGGAACCACTGCCCACAGGGCACTGGACAACCACCTCATCATATGATATATACATGGTGGACACACCCAAAGAAGGAAATGGCGATGAGACAGCAGAGGATGACCCCTCCAAGAAATAACCCAAGCGCCGACGTCAGCGGCGCCGCTCTAAGTCTTGCCAAAGCAAAAGTGGTGACACTGGCATAGGAGATAATAGCACTTCGGACAGTGCCGAAGACGACAACAATCCCATCCAGCAAGATTTAGAGCAGGAGGATGGAGAAGCCAGCCCTCCTGAGAGAGCGACAGATGGAGAGGAGGAGGATGATAATTACATGCCTCCCTCCGAAGACGAGGCAAGCCTCGACGATGACGAATTTTTCGTGCATGAGGATCCCGTCGAGCAAGAGCGCTTCAAGCGCCGGCTTATAGCCACGGCAAATAGCCTCAAGAAAAAGCAACAGCAGCTTCAAGCCGATCAAGATTTGCTAGCTGACAGATGGACTGATGTCCTTGCGGCCGAAGAATATGAACTCGAACGCCCCTCCAAGAGTTACCCAAAGCATAGGTTGCTACCTCGACTGGAGGAGGAAGCATTAAAACCCACATCTCCAGTGTATGACGCGGCTGATCGGCCACCTCGTGGCCGTGACAGAGAGGCATTTCAGCCAAAAGCTCAGCCCGCACCCCGACGCCACTCAAATAAAAATGTCAAGGCACGGGGAAACATGCTAGACCTGCGAGACGTATTGGAGGACAAAGCAAAACATGCAAGATCGATCTACGGATCACGAGGGCGCGCCACCACGCGGGACGATAACCGTCACGCGGGATACAGTAAAAGTAAATCCTTCCAGGCCGAACACAGCGGACAAGACTCATTTAAGTTACGTTGCGACATAGCCCAGTACAGAGGCGCCGCACACCCCCTATGCTTCATAGACGAAGTAATGGATCACCAAATCCAGAGGGTTTCAAACCCGTAAATATAGAATCATACGACGGCACAATAGATCCTGCGGTATGGATCGAGGACTTCTTCTTGCACATCCACATGGCCCGCGGTGATGATCTACACGCCATCAAATACCTCCCACTCAAGCTCAAAGGACCAGCTCGGCATTGGCTCAACAGCCTGCCAGCAGAATCCATTGGCTGTTGGGAAGATCTGGAAGCCGCATTCCTCGACAACTTCCAGGGCACTTATGTGCGACCACCAGATGCCGATAACTTGAGCCACATAATTCAGCAGCCAGAGGAATCGGCCAGGCAATTCTGGACACGGTTCCTGACAAAGAAAAATCAAATCGTCGACTGTCCGGATGCAGAGGCCCTAGAAGCTTTTAAGCACAACATCCGCGATGAGTGGCTCGCCCGGCACCTCGGCCAGGAAAAGCCGAGATCTATGGTAGCCCTCACGACACTCATGACCCGCTTTTGCACGGGAGAAGACAGTTGGCTGGCTCGCAGCAATAACATATCAAAGAACCATGGTACTTCGGATACCAAGGATGCCAATGGTAGGCCACGTCGCAACAAACACAAGCGCCGCATGAACAGCGACAATACCGAGGATATGGCACTCAATGCCGGATTCAAAGGCTCTAAACCTGGTCAGCGGAAAAATCCATTCAAAAGAAGCACTCCGGGCCCGTCCAGTTTGGACCGTATACTCGATCGCTCGTGTCAAATACATGACACCCCCGACAAGCCAGCCAACCACGCCAACATGGATTGTTGGGTGTTCAAGAAGGCCAGCAAGTTAAATGCCGAAAACAAAGATAAGGGGTCACATAGCGATGACGAGGAGGAGCCCCGGCAGCCGAACACCGGAGGACAGAAGAGGTTCCCCCCACAAGTGCAGACGGTGAACATGATATACACAACCCACATCCCTAAGAGGGAGCGGAGGCGTGCGCTAAGGGACTTATATGCGTTGGAGCCAGTCGTCCCAAAGTTCAACCCATGGTCCTCTTGTCTGATCACCTTCGATTGCAGGGACCACTCCACTAGTATCCGTCATGGCGGATTCGCCGCACTGGTCCTAGACCCAATCATTGACGGATTTCACCTCAGTCGAGTCCTTATGGATGGCGGCAGCAGCCTGGACCTGCTTTATCAGGACACAGTGCGCAAAATGGGTATAGACCCCTCAAGGATCAAACCAACAAAAATGACCTTCAAAGGCGTCATACCAGGTGTAGAGGCCCATTGCACAGGCTCAGTCACACTGGAAGTGGTCTTCGGATCCCCAGATAACTTCCGAAGCGAGGAGTTAATCTTCAATATAGTCCCGTTCCGCAGTGGCTATCATGCACTGCTCAGGCGAACCGCATTTGCGAGATTCAATGCAGTACCGCATTATGCATACCTCAAGCTCAAGATGCTAGGACCTCGGGGGGTCATCACAGTCAATGGAAACACAGAGCGCTCTCTCCGCATGAAGGAGTACACTGCAGCCCTTGCAGCAGAAGCGCAAAGCAGCCTTTTAAGGCAATCCACCAGTTCGGCGATTAAAGACCCGGACACCTTCAAGCGCGCCCGGAATAATCAGCAACAAGACTGTCTGGCATGTTCCGAGATCGCATAGCAATGCGGCCCCCGCCCCAGTCCTAGCCAAACGGTGAAATCCGTGCCACGCGTACATAATTATGCATTGAAAATACCATGGGCACAGGTGGGGAGGGGGGAACGACTACGGCACGCCCCAAGACGCGGCTCAACCGCACTAGGGGTTCCCGCTTTGTTATTTTTCTCTCTTTCAGGACATTAATCTCTGGAAACCCTGTCCGGCAGTATGATTGCCTGACACACGATGCAACAACCAAGGAGGCAGAAAGCTACACCGCACCACGGAACTCCCAGGTGGCTTCTGATAACGAGTGAAATACCTGCTTTAAATACCATTCCTCATCTTACCCTTGGAGGGGACATGCCAAATAGTGCTACCTTTTCCTTATCGCTCTACTTGTATCATTCTGCTTTGACGCACCTTATTGAATAAACAATGCATAGCACTAGCCTATTATCGCATTCTCTATTCTTCTTTATATATATATATATATATATATATATATATATGTTCATTCATGACATTCAGCACCCGTACACTCTGGTACGGCCAATATGCCAGGGGCTTAAGCATACCCCATAATATGGCGTGACAAGTCCGAACACTATCGACAGTGCGGCACCCCGAACTTATAGCATTATATGCATCAGCTCCAAATCATGTCTTGGGTCAATAGTTGGGTTTGCCCGGCTCCCATGTTTTGGTACCTTACGTTCCGCTATATCAGCTAAGGTAGCACTGGGAGAACTACTGCGATTGTGCCCCGGCTCATCTGGGCTAAGCACCTCAGTAGAGAAAGCTAAAACTGACTGTCATGATAAGGCGAGAGCTGGTCGCTGTTCGAGAGGTCTCGAGTCCCTAAAGACTTATGCCACTTAGAGCGAGGAGTCGGCTTTGTCCGGCTTAAGGCGTGCATAGCGCCCCGAATTCGGCCTTCCGCATACTAGGGGCTTCGCCAAAATTTAAAATTGTAGAATTCTATGGATAAGTGAGAGTGATAAAGCATTATAGTCCGGTTGCCTTGTTCGTTGTGCTGAGCACCTACCTCGAAGGACCCAAAAATGGGAAAAAGAGTGCTCAGGTTTATCCCGAACACCCCAGCACTCGTGGCATGGGGGCAGAAGCCGACGACTAGCCATCTCTCAGATTTGATAAACAGCCGCACAGAAGGTAATATTTTAAATTCAAACAAGCATTGCATATCGCATATGAACAAGTTTTCATAATACAGGATCACACGAGCAAGTATCAAAAATTACATCCTTCGCACACTCGTCCTTCACAAGACGGGCACCCTTCAGGACACCCTCATAATACATTTCGGGGTGGCGATGCTCCTTGCCCTGCGGCGGCCCCTCCTTCACCAGCTTCTCTGCGTCCATCTTGGCCCAGTGCACCCTTGCACGAGCAAAAGCCCGACGGGCACCTTCGATACAGACGGACCGCTTGATGATTTCCAGCCGTGGGCAGGCATCCACAAGCCACCTCACCAGGCCGAAGTATGTGTTGGGAAGGGAGTCACCAGGCCACATCCGGACTATAAAGCCCTTCATGGCCTGTTCGGCCACCTTGTGCAGCTCGACCAATTGCTTCAGCTGGTCTCTCATAGGCATCGGGTGTTCGGTCCCAGTATACTGAGACCAGAACAACTTCTCCGTCGAGCTTCCCTCCTCGGCCTGGTAATACTTCGCGGCATCCGACACGCTGCGGGGCAAATCTGCGAATGCTCCTGGAGAGCTCCGGACTCGGGTAAGTAACAAGTAATTTACTTTCACATGCTTGCTTTGCATATTGAATGCCTTATCCGCCGCTATCTTCCTCATCGCCTCAATCTCCTGGAGGGCCTTTTAGGCTTCAGCCTTGGCATTCTTTGTGCTCTCGAGGGCCGCGGCAAGCTCGAACTCTCGCGTCTTCGAGTCATGCTCCAAAGCCTCGTGCTTCTTCATGAGAGCCTGGAGCTCTTGCTGCACCTCGCCCACCCGTGCCTCTTGCTTTTCCTGCTCGGTGCGCTCCTTGGCCGCTTTGTTTTCGGCCTCAGACAACGCTTGCTTCAGAGTCGCCACTTAGGTCATGGCCCTTAGCACATTCATTATGATCCTGTCATTTCACAACCACATTTTCTTTCATATACAGACAAGGTATTACTTACCTTTGTTCTCCTTGAGCTGCCTCTTGGCAAGGCCGAGCTCTTTCTCAGACCCCTCGAGGTCCTGCTTTAGTGCGGCGCCCTCCGAAGTCAGTGCTGCAGAGGTCAGGAGCGAAGCCTGCATACGCATACATACATACTTATATGAGATGCCTGCAGATATTATTTGATCCTCTATTCGGCTTTTCTTTGTGAACACCAAACAGAGCATCAGGGGCTACTGTCTATGCGGTAATATTTTTTCCTATATTTTAAATACTTACCTCAAAGCTTGTTAGAAGGATGGCACAGGCTTCAGTCAATCCGCTCTTGGCGGACTGAACCTTCTTGATCACCGCACTCATAATAGTGTGGTGCTCTTCGTTGATGGAAGTGCCGCGAAGCGCTCCTAGCAGGTTGTCTGATGCCTCTGGATGGGCAGAGGTCACCAGCATGGGCGGCTTGCCCCTTTTGGAAGGGGGCCGCTTGCCCGAGTCCAGAACCACTGGAGGTTCTGGCGCGGTGTTCAGCTGAGAACCGAACTTGGAGCCCATGGGAGCCTTCCTCCCTTTGCTCCTGGAGTCCGGAAGGTCGCCTTGAGGCGCCTCCGGGACTGTCTCCCCCTGGCTCGATACCCCTTGAGACAGTACCTCGGCATTGTCCATAGGGCAAGGAGAGGTGGCGGTTGGAAGTGTATCACTATCCATGTCCGACGAGTCCAAGGAACCGTCCGACGATGATACGTCGATACGGGCTTGGGGCGGACTGCATAATCATATTCTCCGTTAGGAGAAGCAGTGCAACAAAAGTATGCTATGAGTCACTCTGGTATCCGAATACTTACGACTTCGCCAGGGGCTTGGCCCTGAGCAGCCACTCGTCTTCACCATCGGCGGCGGTGGTGGAACAGTCCGGAAGGAGAGTCCTTCCTTTCTTGGACCCTTCGGCCTCCCCGATTGTGACGGCCTTCCTTTTCTTGTCTCCCCCAGCTAGAGGGGGAGAGTCTTCGTCCACCTTCTCCTCGTTTTCATGGGAGGAGTGTGTCTTGGAGTTATCGGACGATGAGTCTGATACCACCTGGTGCCGCGAACTCTTTCGGGTTCCCTTGGCCTTCTTCTTGGTCTTCTCCGGCACCTCATAAGGAGCCGGAGTCCGCATCTCCGTGAGGAGAGCGTCCGCAAGGTCTTTGGGCAGTGGGGCTGAATAGTTAATCTGCTCCGATGCCTCCACCCAATCCTGTCAAAGGCATGGGAGTTCAGACCCCGCACATGGTTAAGCTATGGGAAATAAATACCCTACCAGATGTACAGAACTTACCGGATTCGCAGGGTGCTTCGCTCTTAGCCCGCGGTCCTCGGTAAGAGGAGGGACCTCGGCGCCCTTGAACAGCACCTTCCAGACGTCCTTATGCGTTGTGTCGAAGAGCTCGCGTATATTCTGGTGCTGGGCCGGGTCGAACTCCCATAAGTTGAAAGCCCGTTGTTGACACAGGAGGATCCGGCGGAAGAGCATGACCTGGACTATGTTGACAAGCTTAAGTTTTTTGCTTGTCATGTTCTGGATACACTTCTGGAGTCCGTCCAGCTCCACCGATGAACCCCAGGACATGCCCTTCTCCTTCCAGGAAGTGAGCCGTGTGGGGATTCCGGATCGAAACACGGGGCCCGCCACCTAGTTGGTGTCGCGCAACTCGGTGATGTAGAACCACCCCGATTGCCACCCCTTTACGGTCTCCACGAAGGAGCCCTCGAGCCATGTAACATTGGGCATTTTGCCCACCATGGCTCCGCCGCATTCCGCTTGTTGGCTGCCTACTACCTTCGTCTTGATATTGAAGGTCTTCAGCCATAGGCTGAAGTGGGGCCGGATGCGGAGGAAAGCCTCACACACGACGATGAACGCCGAGATGTTGAGGATGAAATTCGGGGCCAGATCATGAAAGTCCAGCCCGTAATAGAACATTAGGCCGCGGACGAATGGATGGAGGGGAAACCCCAATCCGCAGATGAAATGGGGGAGGAAAACCACACTTTCGTGAGGTTCCGGGGTAGGGACGATCTGCCCCGCGGCTGGCAGCCGGTGCGCGATATCCGCGGCTAAGTATCCGGCTCCACGTAGCTTTTTGATGTGTCCCTCCATGACGGAGGAGGCCATCCACTTGCCTCCCACTCTGTAAATTTTTGGAGAGAGTTGAGGAGAAGGATGCGGATTTGGGCGCTGGAGCTCGAGTGCACGAGAATGGATGAGCAAGGAGGAAGAAGGCGTGGGTAGAAAAAAGGTGAGATCTTATCCCTTTATAAGGGCAGACTAAGCTATGCGCCCCCACTAGCCTGGTAAAACTCGCTTATCCCCCAAGCGCCGTAATTGATGGCGCGGTTGGGTTACCCACGTCCGTATTGATGAGAATCCCATAATAAGGGAACATGATCTCTGCTTTGACAAGACGTGTCAAGAGACCGCCTCGTGTTATGTGCTGGGCTGGTTAAAGAAAAACGGTTCAAATAATTACCGGGCCGTGGCGTGATGTCATGCTGCCAAAACGTTTCAGCAGATAAGATTTTTGGTGATATTATTCTCTCTACGGTGGTATGTGGAACTTATTTTGCAGGGTCGGACACTATCCTTGTATTCAAATTCTTCTGTGGTGTGTTCGGAGGAGGAACCCGCCTTGCAATGCCGAAGACAACACTGCACGCCGGACTCATCATCATTGAAGCTTGGTTCAGGGGCTACTGAAGGAGTCCTGGATTAGGGGGTATCCGGACAGCCGGATTATATCCTTTGGCCGGACTGTTGGACTATGAAGATACAAGATTGAAGACTTCGTCCCATGTCCGGATGGGGGACTCTACTTGGCGTGGAAGGCAAGCTAGGCAATACGGATATGTATATCTCCTTCTTTGTAACCGACCTTGCGTAACCCTACCCCCTCCGGTGTCTATATAAACCGGAGGGTTTTAGTCCGTAGGATAACATACAATCATACCATAGGCTAGCTTCTAGGGTTTAGCCTCTCTGATCTCGTGGTAGATCAACTCTTGTACTAGTCATATTATCAAGAATAAATCAAGCAGGACGTAGGGTTTTACCTCCATCAAGAGGTCCCGAACCTGGGTAAAATATCGTGTCCCCTGCCTCCTATTACCATCCGCCTTAGACGCACAGTTCAGGACCCCCTACCCGAGATCCACCGGTTTTGACACCGACAGAAGGGTTTTGTCGGAATGTCGTTGGTCCACCCGAATGGGAGTGCGAGGCCATGTGAGGGAGTCCTGATTATGGGGTCTCCGGACAGCCGGACTGTTAGACAATGAAGATACAAGATTGAAGACTTCGTCTCGTGTCCGGGTGGGACTCTACTTGGCGTGGAAGGCAAGCTAGGCAATACGGATATGGATATCTCCTCCTTTGTAACCGACCTTGTGTAACCCTAACCCTCTTCGGTGTCTATATAAACCGAAGGGTTTTAGTCCGTAGGAAAACAATCATAGCATACAATCAAACCATAGGCTAGTTTATAGGGTTTAGCCTCTCTGATCTCGTGGTAGATCTACTCTTGTACTACCCATATCATCAATATTAATCAAGCAGGGTGTAGGGTTTTACCTCCATCAAGAGGGCCCGAACCTGGGTAAAACATCGTGTTCCCTGCCTCCTGTTACCATCCGGCCTAGACGCATAGTTTAGGACCCCCTACCCGAGATCCGCCGGTTTTGACACCAACACCATGGGTTCCGTGGTTTGGGTACAGTGTGCTACCTCTACAGAGTGTATTTAATTTATCGATATTCGCATCCATACTAGGTCCCATCGTTTGATCAACACTCACATGACGTAATGACTTATAGGTGATTCATATGTTGATATGTTGAGCAGTACAGATTGGCAGGATGTCGATGATGATGTTGGAGACCAAGTTTTGGTTGTGGTTGTGATCGCCGGAAAGATCACAGTTTGAGACCAAGTGTTGGTCATGGTTGTGATCGCTGGAAAGATCACAGTTTGAGACCAAGTGTTAGTCATGGTAGTGATCGCCGGAAAGATCACCGTATGGTTTTGATCATGAGTTGATCGAGATGGTATATTGGTTGGCCGGTTAGCCAAGAGAGATATGGTTATGGAGATCTGAGATGGTGATTTATCAGCATTGTATTAGTTCGTCTCATGCTTAGTAGTTGCTTCATCATGGTAGTTGTTAATTAATTAACATGTTAATGATATGTTATTGTCTTGCCTTGATGTTTATGGTTGTTGTGAGCTTGCAAGTACATTCAATGTACTGACCTGGCGTGTCATGCCAGATTGCAGGTGATGCCGTGATTGCTTGATTGCTTGTCGTGGTTTCCGTTCGTGCGAGCTAGATCATGTCCCAGCTAGAGTCCCTGCGGAATGGAGTTCACCACCTTCGTCATTGTTCCGCTGCTAGCATAGAGCAAGTGTAGTATCACAGGTGTAGTGTCGCCATGCTGATGTGATCATTGTAATATCAGACCCGTGTAATTATTATTCTTGTAATAAGAGCTGATTTGTTCTATGTCAAGCAGTGTCGTATTCCAGAGAGTTCTCCCTGATCTCTGGGCTAGAATACTGTGCGTTCCGGTTTCTCTGAGCCGGGGTGCCACATGGGGGACCGGAAGTTACCAAAGCAACCCCGACCTATTATGTAGATGAGGGCGGTATTGTAACTGTTGTTCTCCGTGCACCGTGGACAAAAGGGGAATTTTTTCGCATGCTAAAGACTAGGTGGCGGAAATGTTAGAAGGAGGTGGGAGATTTTGCCACCCGCGGGATTGTGCGTATCCAGTTTCAACTAATTTTGGACCGTGCTAGCGGCAAGGTCATGAGAGACTGTGTACACGGGGCATGCGTCAGCAGTTAATAACTGGTGTGAAGTCCACGCCAGAAAAAAGACAATAAATCGGGATGATGCGCCGATAACTTGGACGTTGCTACCTCTTGAGCACTGCGTTGGTTTTCCCTTGAAGAGGAAAGGGTGATGCAGCAAAGTGGCGTAAGTATTTCCCTCAGTTTTTGAGAACAAAGCTGTCAATCCAGTAGGAGACTACACGCAAGTCCCTCGTACCTACACAAACAAATAAGAACCTCGCAACCAACGTGATAAAGGGGTTGTCAATCCCTTCACGGTCACTTATGAGAGTGAGATCTGATAGAGATAATAATAATAAGATAAACATTGTTTGTATTTTTATGATATAGATTGAAAGTAAAGATTGCAAAATAAACGGTGCCAGAAATAGCTTGTTGACGGAAGATTAATATAAAGGAGAATAGACCCGGGGGCCATTGGTTTCACTAGTGGCTTCTGTCAAGATAGCATAAGTATTATGGTGGGTGAACAAATTACTGTCGAGCAATTGATAGAGAAGTGCATAATTATGAGAATATCTAGGCATGATCATGTATTTAGGCATCACTTCCGCGACAAGTAGACCAAAACGATTCTGCATCTACTACTATTACTCCACACATTAACCGCTATCCAGCATGCATCTAGAGTACTAAGTTCATAAGAACAGAGTAATGCATTAGGCAAGATGACATGATGTAGAGGGATAAACTCAAGCAATATGATATAAACCCCATCTCTTTATCCTCGATGGCAACAATACAATACGTGCCTTGCTGCCCCTGCTGTCACTAGAAAAGGACACCGCAAGATTGAACCCAAAACTAAGCACTTCTCCCATTGCAAGAAAGATCAATCTAGTAGGCCAAACCAAACTGATAATTCGAAGAGACTTGCAAACATAACCAATCATACATAAAAAAATTCAGAGAAGAATCAAATATTGTTCATAGATAAACTTGATCATAAACCCTCAATTCATCGGATCTCGACAAACACACCACAAATAGAGTTACATCAAATAGATCTCCAAGATCAAGGAGAACATTGTATTGAGTTCCAAAGTGAGAGAAGAAGCCATCTAGCTAATAACTATGGACCTGAAGGTCTGAGGTAAACTACTCACACATCATCGGAGGGGCCATGGAGTTGACGTAGAGGCCCTCCGTGATCGATTTCCCCTCCGGCAGAGCTCCCGAAAAGGCCCCAAGATGGGATCTCTTGGGTACAGAAGGTTGCGGTGGTATAAATAGGGTTTCGTGGTGCTCCTGGATGTTTTCTGGGTATATGAATATATATAGGAGGAAGAAGTAGGTCGATGGAACCACGAGGGGAAGGGCGCGCCTAGGGGCCAGGCGCGGCCGCCTGCCTCGTGGCCTCCTCGTTGGTTGCTTGATGTCCACTCCAAGTTCCCTGGATCACATTTGTTCCAAAAATAACTCTCCTGAAGGTTTTATTCCGCTTGGATTCCATTTGATATTCCTTTTATGCGAAACACTAAAATAGGCGAAAAAACAGTAATTTGCACTGGGCCTTGTGTTAGTAGGTTAGTCCCAAAAATAATATAAAAGTGTATAAATAAGCCCATTAACATCCAAACAGATAATATAATAGCATGGAACAATAAAAAATTATAGATACATTGGAGACGTATCAAGCATCCCCAAGCTTAATTCCTGCTCGTCCTTGAGTAGGTAAATGATAAAAACAAAATTTTTGATGTGGAATGCTACCTAGCATAATTCTCAATGTAATTTTCTTTATTGTCGCATGAATATTTAGATCCGAAAGATTCAAGACAAAAGTTTAATATTGACATAAAAATAATAATACTTCAAGCATACTAACTAAGAAATCATGTCTTCTCAAAATAACATGGCAAAGGAAAGTTCATCCCTACAAAATCATATAGTTTGGTGATGCTCCATTTTCGTCACACAAGAATGCTCTCATCTTGCACCACCCCGATGACAAGCCAAGCAATTGTTTCATACTTTAGTAATCTCAAAAAATTTCACCTTTCACGCAATACATGAGCGTGGGCCATGGATATAGCACTATGGGTGGAATAGAATAATGATAGGGGGTTATGTGGAGAAGACAAAAAAGGAGAAAGTCTCGCATCGACGAGGCTAATCAATGGGCTAGGGAGATGCCCATCAATTGATGTCAATGCAAGGAGTAGGGATTGCCATGCAACAGATGCACTAGAGCTATAAATGTATGAAAGCTCAACAAAAGAAACTAAGTGGGTGTGCATCCAACTTGCTTGCTCACGAAGACCTAGGGCATTTGAGGAAGCCCATTGTTGGAATATACAAGCCAAGTTTTATAATGAAAAAATCCCACTAGTATATGAAAGTGACAAAACAAGAGACTCTCTATCATAAAGATCATGGTGCTACTTTGAAGCACAAGTGTGGAAAAAAGGATAGTAGCATTGTCCCTTTTTGTTTCTTTTCTCTTTGTTGGGCCTTCCTTTTTTATTTGGCCTTTCTCTTTTTTGGGACAATGCTCTATTAATGATGATCATCACACTTCTATCTATTTACAACTCAATGATTACAACTCGATACTAGAACAAAATATGACTCTATATGAATGCCTCCGGTGGTGTACCGGGAAGGGCAATGAATCAAGAGTGACATGTATGAAAAATTATGCATGGTGGCTTTGCCACAAATATGATGTCAACTACATGATCATGCAAAGCAATATGACAATGATGAAGCGTGTCATAAATGAAACGATGGAAAGTTGCATGGCAATATATCTCGGAATGGCTATGTAAATGCCATAATAGGTAGGTATGGTGGCTGTTTGGAGGAGGATATGTGTGATAGAGCGTATCATATCACGGGGTTTGGATGCACCGGCGAAGTTTGCACCAACACTCAAGGTGAGAAAGGGAAATGTACGATGCCAAAGAGGCTAGCAATGATGGAAGGGTGAGAGTGCGTATAATCCATGGACTCAACATTAGTCATAAAGAACTCACATACTTATTGCAAAAATCTACAAGTCATCAAAAACCAAGCACTACGCTCATGATCCTAGGGGGATAGATTGGTAGGAAAAGACCATCGCTCGTCCCCGACCGCCACTCATAAGGAAGACAATCTAAGAACACCTCATGTTTCAAATTTGTTACACAACGGTTACCATACGTGAATGCAACGGGACATGCAAACTTCAACACAAATATTTTTCAAATTCACAATTACTCAACTAGCACACTCTAATATCACCACCTTTATATCTCAATAATATTATCAAGTATCAAACTTCTCATAGTATTCAATGCACTTTCTATGATAGTTTTTATTCTACCCATCTTGGATGCCTATCATATTAGGACTAGTTTCATAACCAAAGCAAATTACCATGCTGTTCTAAACGACTCTCAAAATAATATAAGTGAAGCATGAGATATCAATAATTTCTATAAAATAAAACCACCACCATGCTCTAAAAGATATAAGTGAAGCACTAGAGCAAAATTATCTAGCTCAAAAGATATAAGTGAAGCACATAGAGTATTCTAATAAATTTCAATTCATGTGTGTCTATCCCAAAAGGTGTGTACAGAAAGGATGATTGTGGTAAACCAAAAATTAAAGAATCAAATCATACAAGACGCTCCAAGCAAAACACATATCATGTGGTGAATAAAAATATAGCCTCAAGTAAAGTTACCTATGGAAGAAGACGAAAGAGGGGATGCCTTCCTGGGCATCCCCAATCTTAGGCTTTTGGTTGTCCTTGGATTTTACCTTGGGGTTCCATGGGCATCCCCAAGCTTAGTCTCTTGCCACTCCTTGTTCCATAATCCATCAAATCTTTTCCCAAAACTTGAAAACTTCACAAGACAATACATAAACAGAAAATCTAATGTGCTCCATTAGTAAAAGAAAACAAACCACCACTTAAGGTACTGTAATGAACTCATTATTTATTTATATTGGTGTTAAACCTAATTTATTCCAACTTCTCTATGGTTCATAACCTCTGTTACTAGCCATAGATTCATCAAAATAAGCAAACAACACATGAAAAACAGAATCTGTCAAAAACAGAACAATCTTGAGTAGTCTGTAGGTTTCGAACACTTCTGTAACCCCAAAAATTCTAAAATAAATTTCTTAACGTAAGGAATTTATCTATTAATCATCTGCAAAAAGAATCAACTTAATCAAGCTCTCCAATAAAAATGGCAGCAATTCTCATGAGCGCTAAAGTTTCTGTTTTTTACAGCAAGATCGCAAAGACTTTCCCCAAGTCTTCCCAAAGGTTCTACTTGGCACAAACACTAATTAAAAGCATAAAACCACATATAAACATAGGATAGATAAATTATTTATTACTAAATGGAACCAAAAATCAAGGAACAAAAATAAAATTGGGTTTCCTTCCAACAAGTGCTATTGTTTAACACCCCTAGCTAGGCATAAAAGCGAGAATAGATCTAGGTATTATCATCTTTGGTATGCAATGCATAAGTGGCTATCATAATAGATTCATAAGGTAATTTAATTTTCTTTCAGGAAAGTGTTCCATGCCTTTTCTTAATGAAAATTGGAATCTAATATTCCCTTCTTTCATATCAATAATTGCACCAATCGTTCTAAGGAAAGGCCTACCAAGAATAATAGGACATGTAGGATTGCAATCAATATCAAGAACAATGAAATCTATGGGCACATAATTCCTATTTGGAACAATAAGAACATCATTAATCCTTCCCATAGGTTTCTTAATAGTGGAATCCGCGAGGTGCAAATTTAAAGAACAATCATCAAATTCACGGAAACCTAACACATCACACAAAGTTTTTGGAATCGTGGAAATGCTAGCACCCAAATCACATAAAGCATAGCATTCATGATCTTTAATCTTAATTTTAATAGTAGATTGCCACTCATCATGAAGTTTTCTAGGGATAGAAACTTCCAATTTAAGCTTTTCTTCATAAGATTGCATTAAAGCATCAACGATATGCTTAGTAAAAGCTTTATTTTGACTATAAGCATGCGGAGAATTTAGCACGGATTGCAACAAGGATATACAATCTATTAAAGAAAATTATCATAATTAAATTCCTTGAAATCCAAAATAGTGGGTTCATTGCTATGTAAAGTTTTGACCTCATCAATCCCACTTTTACCAATTTTTGCATCAAGATCTGAAAACTCTGAATCATTGGGATGCCTTTTAAATAAAGTTGACTGATCACCAGTCCCATCATTATCAAGATTCATATTGCAAAACAAAGATTTAATAGGGGACACATCAATCACTTTTAGATCTTCATCCTTATTATCATCAAAACTATAAGAACACACTTTCATAAAGCAATCTTTTTGAGCATGCATCCTAGCGCTTCTTTCCTTGCACTCATCAATGGAAATTCTCATCGCTTTGAGAGACTCATTGATATCATGCTTAGGTGGAATAGATCTAAGATTCGAAGAATCAACATCAAGAGAAATTCTATCCATGTTCCTAGCCAGCTCATCAATCTTAGACAATTTTTCTTCAATCAAGGTATTGAAACTCTTTTGCGAACTAATAAATTCTTTAATATTAGATTCAAAATCAGAGGGCATCTTATAATAATTTCCATAAGAATTGTTGTAGGAATTACCATAATTATCAAAGGAATTACTAGGAAACGGCCTAGGATTAAAATTACCTCTATACGCGTCATTACCAAAATTGTTCCTACCAACAAAATTCACATCCATAGATTCATTATTATTCTCAATCTAAGTAGACAAAGGCATATCATTAGGAGCAGAAGAAACACTCTTATTAGCAAACAATTTCATCAGTTCATCCACCTTTCCACTCAAAACATTAATTTCTTCTATAGCATGCACCTTTTTACTAGTGGATCTTTCAGTGTGGCATTGATAATAATTAACCATAATATTATGTAGGAGCTTAGTAGCTTCTCCTAAAGTGATTTCCATAAAAGTGCCTCCTGTGGCCGAATTTAAAAGATTTCTAGAAGCAACATTCAATCTGGCATAATTTTTTTGTATAATCATCCAAAGATTCAAACCATGTGTGGGGCAATTCCGTATCATTAATTTCATCCTCTCCCATGCTTGTGCAACATGTTCATGATCAAGTTGCTTAAAATTCATGATATCGTTTCTAAGAGAGATGATCTTAGCGGGAGGAAAATTCTTAGAGATAAAAGCATCTTTGCACTTATTCCATGAATCGATACTGTTTTTAGGCAAAGACGAAAACCAAGCTTTAGCACGATCTCTAAGTGAAAACGGGAATAGCTTCAATTTAACAATATTATTATCCACATCTTTCTTCTTTTGCATATCACACAAATCAACAAAGTTTTTTAGATGGGTAGCAGCATCTTCACTAGGAAGGTCGGAAAGCGGATCTTTCATGACAAGATTCAACAAAGCGGCATTAATTTCACAAGATTAAGCATCGATAAGAGGAGCAATCGGAGTGCTAATAAAATCATTATTGTTGGTATTATAAAAGTCACACAATTTAGTATTATCTTAAGGCATCGTGACAAACAATCTAGCAGACAAGCACACAACAAGCAAGCGAAAAGAGATGAACTAGAAAAGAGAAGGGGAACGGAAAAGGAGGGCGAATAAAACGGAAAGGGTGAAGTGGTGGAGAGGAAACCGAGAGGGAAATGGCAAATAATGTAATGTGAGGGATAAGAGTTTCTGATGGGTACCTGGTATGTCTTGACTTGTGCGTTGATCTCCCCGGCAACGGCGCCAGAAATCATTCTTGCTACCTCTTGAGCACTATGTTGGTTTTCCCTTGAAGAAGAAAGGGTGATGCACCAAAGTAGCGTAAGTATTTCCCTCAGTTTTTGAGAACCAAGGTATCAATCCAGTAGGAGACTACACGCAAGTCCCTTGTACCTACACAAACAAATAAGAACCTCGCAACCAACGCGATATAGGGGTTGTCAATCCCTTCATGGTCACTTAAGAGAGTGAGATCTGGTAGAGTTAATAATAATAAGATAAATATTTTTGGTATTTTTATGATATAGATTGAAAGTAAAGATTGCAAAATAAACGGTGTCAGAAATAGCTTATTGACGGAAGATTAATATAAAGGAGAATAGACCCGGGGGCCATAGGTTTCACTAGTGGCTTCTCTCAAGATAGCATAAGTATTACGGTGGGTGAACAAATTAATGTCGAGCAATTGATAGAAAAGTGAATAATTATGAGAATATCTAGGCATGATCATGTATATAGACATCACCTCCGTGACAAGTAGACCAAAACGATTCTGCATGTACTACTATTACTCCACATATCGACCGCTATCCAGCATGCATCTAGAGTATTAAATTCATAAGAACAGAGTAATGCATTAGGCAAGATTACATGATGTAGAGGGATAAACTCAAGCAATACGATATAAACCCCATCTTTTTATCCTCGATGGCAACAATACAATATGTGCCTTGCTGCCCTAGCTGTCACAGGGAAAGGACACCACAAGATTGAACCCAAAGCTAAGCACTTCTCCCATTGCAAGAAAGATCAATCTAGTAGGCCAAACCAAACTGATAATTCGAAGAGACTTGCAAAGATAACCAATCATACATAAAAGATTTCAGAGAAGTATCAAATATTGTTCATAGATAAAGTTGATCATAAACCCACAATTCATCGGATCTTGACAAACACACCGCAAAAAGAGTTACATCAAATAGATCTCCAAGAAGATCAAGCAGAACATTGTATTGAGATCCAAAGAGAGAGAAGAAGCCATCTAGCTAATAACTATGGACCCGAAGGTCTGGGGTAAACTACTCACACATCATCGGAGGGGCCATGGAGTTGATGTAGAGGCCCTCCGTGATCGATTCCCCCTCCGGCGGAGCTCTGAAAAAGGCCCCAAGATGGGATCTCTTGGGTACAGAAGGTTGCAGCGGTGGGAATTGGGTTTCATGGTGCTCCTGGATGTTTTCGGGGTATATGAATATATGTAGGAGGAAGAAGTAGGTCGGTGGAGCCATAAGGGGCCCACGAGGGGGGAGGGCACGCCTAGGGGGGTAGGTGCACCCCCTGCCTTGTGGCTTCCTCGTTGGTTGCTTGACATCCACTCCAAGTTCCCTAGATCACATTTGTTCCAAGAATAACTCTCCCGAAGGTTTTATTCCGTTTGGATTCTGTTTGATATTCCTTTTCTGCGAAACACTGAAATAGGCAAAAAAACAGCAAATTGCACTGGGCCTTGGGTTAGTAGGTTAGTCCCAAAAATAATATAAAAGTGTATAAATAGGCCCATTAACATCCAAGATAGATAATATAATAGCACGGAACAATAAAAAATTATAGATACATTGGAGACGTATCAGACGTTCACACGGGCGCAGCCAATCATATGGGTGTAGAGGCGCGTTCACAAAAAAAGGGATCAAACGCTCAACCTATGTATTTCTCATGTAAATAGATAATTCAGTGCAATTGGTTATTTACTTTAAACATAATGCATTGATGTGTTAGCGTAGAGGTGCACAAAAAGAAATGGATATTGTAGTCCTACAAAAGAAATGGATATCGTAGTCCGCTACTTAAAAGTGTTACCTCATATGATTACATAGCCTCCATTTCATAAATTGCATACCCGTTGAATTCATATATGAATATTACATATATTACTTCATAATAGAACCTTAAATCATCCAAGACTAATGATTTTGAATGCAAAAGCAACAATGGTGCATGTACATGATAGCTACATTGGTTGTTTGAAGAATCATCACTATAACTTTGGCATGCACAATTGAAAAGGTTTATTTAAATAGAAAAAAAATGTGATATGTGAGTGTCCAATCTTTATAGTGTTGAATCGATATTGTACCTTTGGCCACAATACAAAGTAGATATTGATTTATGTTCAAGCGATGCACGTCCATGATCGCTAGATAGTAATACGTGAATGAATTGTGCAATCTCTCTCACATGCATACTATCACGACCGGGTTTTCCGGGTAATAATTTCCAGAAAAGACCGTCGTGCTCATCAGCCCCAGGATTACTGTTAGCTGATGAGGCTCCAACTTGATACAGAAATTCCAAGCAAAATACAAAATATGTAGTACAAGACCATTCTGGCCTGTGAGTACAACAAATGGTTTCTAGTGGTTGATGGCGGAAGCGGGTTGTGAAACATCAGTGTCTATGGGACTCCATTTCCCACGGGAACAGCTGACCAGGTTAATTCCTATCTTCGCGAGGCTGCTATCTCCATTGTGTGGGTTCCGGGGCTGGCATCGCGTCGCTCCTCTCCGTGCAAGAAAATCTGGCCAAGACAATAGTCAGGGACAAGCCAGTGAGTACTTTGAATGTACTCGCAAACATTATGAACACAGGTATAATATAACAATGATGGGCTGAAAACATTTTATGCTCATGACGTCAGTCGAAAATAGTAAATAAATTTCTGATGCGTGCCTGCGGTTATTTATAAAATTGCAATAACATAGTAGTATTAAAATTTATGAAAACGAATAACCAGCAATGCCACAGTTGGGCGTCTTAGCGACACCACATAAAGGGCTTAAAAAGAAATGCCACAGTCGGGCATCTGAGCGACACCACAAAAAGGGCTTTAAAAGAAATGCCACAGTCGGGCGTCTGAGCGACACCACATAAAGGGCTTTAAAAAGAAAT
>NC_057797.1:248535209-248540065 GCF_018294505.1 Triticum aestivum | reverse complement strand
CGACACCACATAAAGGGCTTTAAAAGAAATGCCACAGTCGGGCGTCTGAGCGACACCACATAAAGGCTTTAAAAGAAATGCCATAGTCGGGCGTCTGAGCGACACCACATAAAGGGCTTTAAAAGAAACAATCATAATGAATATCCCGGAGGTAGAACCATCCCAGAGATACTCGGTAATAATATCATGGGTTAGTCAATAATAATAATAATCATAGATATCACAAGTCACGAGTAGAAATTCCATTTTCTGGTTAAAGAGCAAGCAAAATTATGGTTGCTGTACAAATCAACAAGTTGGTCCAGAATGGAAATGAGGTTGATTCACTCAATATTTTCAAAGAACATAAATAGGTTTTTGCATAAAGTGGAATAATATGTTCCTACTGACCTCCCTTAATTTTGGTAGAAGTTTTAAAGAATTATTTAAATAGGTTGTAGTGCAAAATGCACTCTGGATCAGAGAAGAAAAATTGAGTGCAGGGCTCAAAATATTTCATGAAGGAAATATATTTTTGCATAAAAGTGATTTAAAAACATAACCTGATATCTCCAAATTTTTGTGGAAATTTTAAGTGAATCTATCAAATGGTTGTAGTTCAAATATGGCCATTTAACCTTGAAAAACTATTTTCAAGAAAGTAAAGATCAAGCAATTAAGTTAGTTAATTAGTTACACTGATAAAAGGAAAGTTTTTCTTGAGAGGTTAAACAAGTCCAATAACATATTTGAAAAGTTTTCTCTTTGGGAAAAACTCATCATAACAGGGAAGGAAATGATTTAAAAAACAAAATGGAGCTCAGAAATCCAAAGTTTTAATTCCTGAAAAAAAAAATTTAATAAAACAAGGCCAAATTTTTGGGGTGTCACAATACTATCCCCCTTAAGAAAAATCTCGTCCTCGAGATTTGCTAAAAGCGGTGTTAGGATAATATTTACGCAATAAAGATGTGGCTACAGTGAGAGGGTAATAAGTGGTGAAAAACCACAGTGTGAAAAACTGGGGCTGCGCGGCAAAGTCTACGGTCCGGGACAAAAACGGGCGATTTCTACGCTGGATATAAATTTAGGATAACTCCTAAATTTAGATATACGCTGGTCGTACCCGAGAGCACAGTGCTCTCTCTGGCCGACAGGTGGACCCGGGGTCCACTGTCAGTCTCCTCTGCTCCCTCTGGTCCTTTCTTCCTCCTCTCTCTCCCGCGCGCTTTCTCCACCAGCGACGCCTAGTGTGTAGGGCATTTAGGCCGTACCGTGGTAGTGCGCGGCGTGCTAGCTGCCGGTGCAGCATGCACTCACCTCGTGGGCCAGCGCGCTGTCGGCACTGCTCGCGGATTCGACTCCGAACACCGGCGATCGGCGACGAGCGGCGTTGGTGGACTTCGCCCACCGTACACCGAGCTCGAGCTATAAAAACGGCCGGGGTGACTCTCTCTTCTTCCTCACATCTGGCCTCACTTCTCCTCCTCCTTCTTTCTCCATTACTGCTTACAGAAGCTTGGGTGAGGCTCTAATGGCGGAGGCGATGCCGGACTGGTTTGTGATCCTGATATGCGGAGGGCTGGCGACACTGCTGGGGCTCTCTGTGCTCCTGTGCACGATGATCTTCGACAAGTATCGCGACGCTGCGGCTCGGGTGTTGGCTCTCCACGGTGGTGGTGATCATGAGGACTAGATGGAGTGTGCCGGGTGCTAACTGTCGTTAGGGGGGTGATTAGCTGGATGTAACGCCGTTGCAAAGTTTTTGCAAATAGTGTATGTGTCTGAATGATTATGGTTGTGAGTCTGCTGTGTGGTGCTGTGTGAAATTAATCCGCGTCGTGAGAAGGGGCAGGTGTAGCAACTCAGGGAAAAGAAATCTCGCTCCAGGATTTCGCGAGGGAAAAACAGTTAATTTAAAGGAGCATAAACCACAACAAAAACTACACACATTAGCAGAAGCCAAATAATTGACTCGTCGTACAAACTCAGGGTATCACGCATAAGTCACATACATAAATAAATGCTGCAAGGAACAAATACAATAGTGACGTCTAAAATGAAAACGGTAACTGGACGGGGTCCTGATAAAATGTCTCTGGTAAAGGAATACACTCCTCTTCTATTGGAGGAAGTGGATTGACCAGTCGATGTATGCGTCTCTCCGGGTCGGGTCTCAGTGGTCTGCCGATGGCAATCTGAGGATTTAAATCTGCGAGGCTCTGGAGATAATACATCACTCGCTGGTTCAAATGCTCTTGAGCAATGATGTACTGGATAAGGTTGGCCAGAACTGGGTCTCTCTCAATATGTCCACCGGGAAAAGATGTTACTTCTCCAGGTGCTGCACGGCTCGGAAAGTAATAATATCCTCGTTCGCGGGCATAGGGTACTGCGGATCGAAGACGAGCAATCGCTTCTTTCGCAGCAGCTTCTATGGCCAGGTGTGGGGTTGGCATGGATTTCCCCATGAAGGAAATTTCCGTTGGATCTTGGTTGGGGTCTACAGGAGGAATGTGTACTGCTGCCTAATATTCCGAGGTGGATGGGGTGATCCTTGATTTGAACAGCTCGTACTGAGGTGGTTGGGTAGAACCCATGGTACTGCGGGTAAAATCCCACAATATTTTGACAAAGCTACCTGGGGTTGCATCTGGGGTTCTCAGATGAATGCTGGGGCTCGGCATGATAGGAAAAAGCGTGAGTGTGGTGCACAAGGTGAGGGTTGCTGGGTAAGGGCACAAGATGGCCTTTATATAGCAATGGAGCTGGATCATTTTTACCGTGGTGAAAGGTAATAAATTTGCCAGCTTAGCTCCAAGGGTCGGGTCAGTGTCAGAGATACACATATCTCATAAAGAGACGTGTTACTGTGGTTGTCGTCGGGTTGGTTTTTCGGTAGTTGTGCCCGGAAAAATATGCAACTATGCGCTGACCAAAAATGCAAGGCTACTATTAAAACAGAGGCACAACGACAGGCTGCGTTAACATACACTATCGCATGATTACAAAGCGAGGATACACTGAGGCTCGGTGCTACTCATACGGCTTAGTCTACCTCGTTTATGTCTAAACTGGCGTGCCTGGTGGATGTCGAGGCTTCTCTACGTGTCTCACTGCCGGGATTAGTCGGAGATGGCGGGGGAACTGCAGGGTCGGGGTAGTGATGATGACCATCGCGGGGATTGTTGGCCACAACCCCGTTGGAGTGTGCTCCCAAAATGCGACGAAGCACCTCTGGGGTTATCGCAGCACCTTGGCCGATGGCTGGAGCAGATCTTGGGGTCTCGATCGGTTGTCCAAATAGCACGACTGGGTTGTCGGTGTTGGGCTCGTTTTCTCCTCTCGCCAGGGCTCGACGAACCAGCTCTCCACGAGCTGCGATTAGATCAATAGTGATCTGGTCGAACAGTGCCTCCAGTGCACTTACATAGCGCACTAGGTGCAACAATGCGGGGTCCGTCTCATGATCTCCGATGGCAACTTGGGGTGGTCTACCATATCCTTCACGTCTGGGGTAGTAGTGGAACGAGCGACAGTTAACTCTGGGCGACAAGTGCCTGAGATGAACTATAGCCTCTCGAGCGGCTAGCTGGATGGCTTGTGGCTCAAAGGAAGTTGTCCTTCCGGTGAACCTGTAGGGGCGCTCGGGTGCTAGACCCCTACCGTAGATGTGCACAGTGGCCCAGAATTGACGGTCTTCACCGCTCATGGGTCCTTGATACACAACATATTCTGGTGGCTCCTCTAATGCATAGGCACGACGGGTGAGGTTTGCGAGGATGGTCACAAAACCTCCAAGGTTGGTTGCTGTGGTTTCGTTGTGCACTATAGGTCCAGGCATTGTGGCTCGGTTTGGGGTAGCGGCTGTGTTGTGCTGGGTTGAGGCTAGCGTGCCCTTTTTATAAGAAAAAGGGGACGGAGTCTTCCTTCGCATGCTTGCGAGAAAGGACTATTTAGGGGCCGGTCACTGGCACATGAGTGACAGGTTAGGTTGATAGGTTGGGCACCGACTGCCAAAAGGTGTTGGGTCACTGTGTGGCTATCTTGCACGAGAAGCTTGGCTGGTGTTTGGCTATGGTCTAGTGGGTTGGTTTGCCTAAGTTTATTGACCTGGCTAAGATAGGATTAGCCAATGGTCAGCCTGGCTCTGATACCAAGCCTGTCACGACCGGGTTTTCCGGGTAATAATTTCCAGAAAAGACCGTCGTGCTCATCAGCCCCAGGATTACTGTTAGCTGATGAGGCTCCAACTTGATACAGAAATTCCAAGCAAAATACAAAATATGTAGTACAAGACCATTCTGGCCTGTGAGTACAACAAATGGTTTCTAGTGGTTGATGGCGGAAGCGGGTTGTGAAACATCAGTGTCTATGGGACTCCATTTCCCACGGGAACAGCTGACCAGGTTAATTCCTATCTTCGCGAGGCTGCTATCTCCATTGTGTGGGTTCCGAGGCTGGCATCGCGTCGCTCCTCTCCGTGCAAGAAAATCTGGCCAAGACAATAGCCAGGGTCAAGCCAGTGAGTACTTTGAATGTACTCGCAAACATTATGAACACAGGTATAATATAACAATGATGGGCTGAAAACATTTTATGCTCATGACGTCAGTCGAAAATAGTAAATAAATTTCTGATGCGTGCCTGCAGTTATTTATAAAATTGCAATAACATAGTAGTATTAAAATTTATGAAAATGAATAACCAGCAATGCCACAGTTGGGCGTCTTAGCGACACCACATAAAGGGCTTAAAAAGAAATGCCACAGTCGGGCATCTGAGCGACACCACAAAAAGGGCTTTAAAAGAAATGCCACAGTCGGGCGTCTGAGCGACACCACATAAAGGGCTTTAAAAAGAAATGCCACAGTCGG
>NC_057797.1:248523503-248534752 GCF_018294505.1 Triticum aestivum | reverse complement strand
ACACCACATAAAGGGCTTTAAAAGAAATGCCGCAGTCGGGCGTCTGAGCGACACCACATAAAGGGCTTTAAAAGAAATGCCACAGTCGGGCGTCTGAGCGACACCACATAAAGGGCTTTAAAAGAAACAATCATAATGAATATCCCGGAGGTAGAACCATCCCAGAGATACTCGGTAATAATATCACGGGTTATTCAATAATAATAATAATAATAGATATCACAAGTCACGAGTAGAAATTCCATTTTCTGGTTAATAGTTTCACCTCCGAAGACCGACACTAAGACCGACACCTGACCCATCCCAGACAGAAATCCTTAACCATGGACACGGCTATTCGAATAGGTTTATTCTCTGCAGAGGGTGTACTCTTTACCCACGAGTAACAGATTTCTTTAGTCCATCGGGACTAATTCCGTCTACGGTCTTTTTGTTGAAAACACACCTAACTTGCACACACCAGCTTAACTCACACGTGTCTGGAATCACCCACGACACCTGTTAAGCAACTCTAAGTGGGGAGGCTACAACCTCGCGTAGCATGGGATCAAACTTATATTGCGCGCTCTAAGGGGTGGCCTCCCCTCTCGGTCCCAACCGAAAACACCCATGCCCCCGGACCAGGTGGCCTGCCTACCAGCTACAACCGGTATCATCCACCATGGCCTCTCTGTACGGTGTGTGCTAGAAAGAGGTTGACAACTTACTGAACCGTACTCTACTTGCTGTAGAGACGAGTGGTAGTACGAAACAAATATGGGGGTTACTGGAACAAGACTCGATCTACGGTCGACTCAGGAGGTTCAAGTATTCCCTGCATGATTAGCATGACGAATATATTTCAACCAATACAATCAACACTCATTATATCTTACCATGCCATACCGGACATAACCGTCCCGACGGTGACCGGCGACAAACTCATGCCTACCCAAGGCAGAGGTTTTCCCGGTTCCTACCGGTATGCATGCAAGGCACATGAGGATGATTATCATCACAAGTGTGTTCATTTCCAACAGCATGGAAATCAATAACATGCACCCATGCATATGATCATATCACATGAAATAACAAGTCCTTCGAAATGCGGTGGTGTTATAAATGCATCAATGATCACACCAAAATATTATGCCGGGATTCAGAATGCTTGCCTTCAATGTGTGGAAAGGCAGGGTGCTCTCCAAACTTTTGAAAGTTTCTTCTCTCTTCAAAAATCCTATTTTAGCAATATAAAAGAATTAACACACAAAATAAAAACAGCACCAAAAGTTGTTTGAAATTTTTTTCAAATAAATCTTAAAATAAACTAGACCAAATTTGAGGAAGGTAGGAAAAAGAATCAACTCATTTGGAGTTATATTTAAAAAGTTATAGCCAGTCAAAGTTCTGGTCAAAATCTGTTTTTAAATTAAAACAGAAAAGAAAACGTTTTGAAGAGATTACGCTTTCGCGCAGAGAAGACGTATTACGGGTATGACGCCTCCACTTACTCCAGCATGGACGGCGCGGGGTCGCTGACAGTGGGTCCAGGGGCCCACTGGTCAGGTTTGACCAGTCGCCGCGCGTCGTCTCCCTCCTCTGCCCGAGCGGAGCGGGGCTCCGGCGATCGTCGCCGGCGTTTGGCTGCTCCTCGCGGGCCCCCGAGGGTAGGGATGGATCCGCACGGCTGGGGCGGTTCTCCCGGTGGTCGTAGGGTCGTCGGAGGTGGAGGAAATCGCCGGCGGCGAGCTCCGCGGCGGAGGGAAGCTCCGGTGACAAAGTGATTTGTTGGCGGCGATGGCTCCCGATCAAAATTAAGTAGGGGGTTGGGTTCGTAGGGGAATGAGGAAGTTACTGGCGAAGAGAACGGAGAGGGGGAGGTACTGGAGGTGCCGGATTGGCCGGGGCGGTGGCGGCGGCAGGAGTTGCCGGAGATGAGGAAGGAGGCCTCCCCGGGTCGAATGCGAGGCAGGGGAGCGCCGTGGGGGTAGCATGAGGTCGCCTGCGTGCTCGGGGAGGCTCGGGGGCCTCCATTTATAGCTCGCCGAGGTCGGTTCCACGGCGGTGGATAAGGGCGGCCGGCGAACCGTCGTTCTGTAGTAGCAGGGCATCGTGGCGGCGACGAGCGCTAGAGGACACACTCGCGGATGAGCACGCGCTGTTCCAGGGGCCAGGTGGCGAGCGTGAGAGGCTTTGGCGGCGCCGACATGGGCAGAGGCTGCCGGGCGGCGGCGGCGGCTAGCGCTTGGCCTGCCGGGCGCGGCGGGGCTGCTTGGCGCGTTGCTGCGAGGAGGGGAGCACGTGGCGTGGTGCTGCAGAGCGGGCCAAAGCCGTGGGGCCAGTGTGTCGGCTCGGGCGCGTGGCTGCAATTGGCGCGCTCTGGGCGCGCCCAGCGCACGCACTGAGTGTGCTCGACGAAATGCCAGAGCATGCTAGAGGTCGCAGGTGAGGTTGGGGTTTACCAGATCGGGGTTAGGAGCAACTGGGAGTCTAGCGGACATGCCAGTTTGATCAGAGGTGCAAGCTCACAGTGCAATGCCACAATTCATGTCAAAACAGATCATGCCCGTAGGGTGTTTGACAAAATGCCAATGGCACTTAGGCAAGTCTTGGGGTGGCCAAAAACTTCCAGGTTGGGGTCTCTTTAGATGCAAGAGAGAGTGGTGTGGTTATTTGGACAAAAGGGGAGACTTGCTAGTGCAAGTTTTGCAAAACTACATTTCTGGACAGGAAATAAATAGCATTATTTCATGAACCAAAAATGATCCAAATGGTGCATGCTCCTGGACTTAAGGGTTTAACATGGAGGACTACAAGTAGGAGAAAGAATCAATGGCTAAAGAGCAAGCAAAATTATGGTTGCTGTACAAATCAACAAGTTGGTCCAGAATGGAAATGAGGTTGATTCACTCAATATTTTCAAAGAACATAAATAGGTTTTTGCATAAAGTGGAATAATATGTTCCTACTGACCTCCCTTAATTTTGGTAGAAGTTTTAAAGAACTATTTAAATAGGTTGTAGTGCAAAATGCACTCTGGACCAGAGAAGAAAAATTGAGTGCAGGGCTCAAAATATTTCATGAAGGAAATATATTTTTGCATAAAAGTGATTTAAAAATATAACCTGACATCTCCAAATTTTTGTGGAAATTTTAAGTGAATCTATCAAATGGTTGTAGTTCAAATATGGCCATTTAACCTTGAAAAACTATTTTCAAGAAAGTAAAGATCAAGCAATTAAGTTAGTTAATTAGTTACACTGATAAAAGGAAAGTTTTTCTTGAGAGGTTAGACAAGTCCAATAACATATTTGAAAAGTTTTCTCTTTGGGAAAAACTCATCATAACAGGGAAGGAAATGATTTAAAAAAACAAAATGGAGCTCAGAAATCCAAAGTTTTAATTCCTGAAAAAAAATTAATTTAATAAAACAAGGCCAAATTTTTGGGGTGTCACACATACATATCTCATTTCGCCATGGGTATCGGAATCACATACACGCACTTCGTGTATTTATCTCCCTCCGTCAAGGTTAGAATTCATCTTTCTACCCTGTCCTACAAGTCTCTCACACAGAAACACACATGCTCTCTCTGTCGAACATGCCCACCCCTTAAATTCCGCCCACTCACAACCACTAATGTCTCAAAGTATAATTATGTCTCTCACACATATGCCAAAGGTTAACTCGAGTTCTGGAACCATATGAATACATACAATGGGATTCCAGCAGAGCACCTTTTGTTTTGAGATTTCGCTCTCTCTCTCTCTCTCACACACACGCACACACACGCGCGCGCGCGCGCGTAGACATTGTTTCTCACTTCATTTTTCGGCACTTGCATACACACCATTTGTTTATCTCTGTGATGCTTTAAGTATGCCTTGCACACATGCTATCTACCTATCCCTTAATATAGATATGTATCACACAAACTCCTCCCTACTAGTAAGATGCCCATGTGTTGCACGGAACATCAAGATTCATTTGTATGAGTAGTTTATCTTGTGGGAGAAAAGGATGAACGAGGGAATGCCTTATTTGCAAATGTGGAGAGGGGTGTGGGTATCTTATTTTAAAATTGCCATAGTTTCCTTCCTATTCGTCAGATATAAATTAGATGTCCTATATTGCAGGATGGCAGGAACACCATCATCACCAACTCTGTTTTTTATAAGAGTAGAGGTATGTAAGTGTCACTGCCCCCACCCCCCACATCCACACACACACACTTCCCGACACCGAAGGAGTAGGGTGACACCTCTATCTTGATACTAATCTATCGACTGGCTTCTCTCTCAAACACACACACACACACTACCCGACACCGAAGGAGTAGGGTGCCACCTCGATCTTGATAGTAATCTATCTACTCCTCTTTCAAACACACACACACACATGCTAGTTGTGCCTCTGTGCCTACCGTGCACACTCTCGATACGTCTTTCTCTCCCTCCCCCTCTCCACCCCAACCCCAACAATGACAGCAAAAGGGTGACAACTCGATCTGATGTTAATCTGTCAATTGGTTTCTCTCTCAAACATTGTGTCTCTGTGCCTCGCTCAGACACACTTGATATGTCTTTTTCTCCGTAGCCCCCTCGATATGTAGACTTCTCGCGCGCGCATAGCTGTAGTGACGATGATGCTGAACCCAGTGTGCCTTGTTTTTACCGACCTCATGTGATAGTTTTCACCCTATTTTTTTAATTAACATGGAAACCTTTTCTTTGTTACTACTAGTGAATCTGAAATCATGCGGGGCAGACATAAAATATATCACTTCAACCCAATTATCGCAATAACTATTTTAAAAGAAACTAGCTAGATGCCCGTGCGTTGCATGGAACAACAAGATGCATTTGTATGAGTAGTTTATCTTGTGAGAGACTAGCAAGATGCCCATGCGTTGCACAGAACATCAAGATGCATTTATATGAGTAGTTTATTTGTTAGAGAAAAGGGTGAACAAGGGAAGGCCTTATTTGCAAATGTGGAGAGGGATGTGGGTATCTTTTTGCAAAATTGCCATAGGTTCCTTTCTATCCGTCAGATATAAATCAGACGGCCTATAGTGCAGGATGGCAGGCACACCATCATCACCAACTCTATTTTTTTATCTCTAACTCCGAAAAAAGACTCAGTTGGTGAAGCACCGAGTGGCCTCGCCCATATCCGGAGGGCTCGGTGGGCCACCCAGCCGGGTAGTATGCCGGAGAACGGCTCCTCGGAAGGCATCGGAAGAGTGGAGAAAATGGTGAAGGAGGAGATGTGGGAGCGGCGGAGGGGTGCAATTCTTGCCTGCTATCTGTCTGGCCTTGTTTAAATAGAGGGTGGACGGTAGGAGCTTGGCCGGCGTCTGGCGTCGTTTAAACTAAGGGTGGACGAGAGGAGCTCGGTCGGTGTTGCATTTAATTCTGGCCGGCTCATGAATGGACGTGTGGCCGGAGT
This sequence comes from Triticum aestivum, assembly GCF_018294505.1. Classification (NCBI taxonomy): domain Eukaryota; kingdom Viridiplantae; phylum Streptophyta; class Magnoliopsida; order Poales; family Poaceae; genus Triticum; species Triticum aestivum. Next base: position 248,529,321 of record NC_057797.1, on the reverse strand, counting down.
AGGTTTCTCGGTTTGCATGCGGGTTTAATGGAGGGGTTTGATGGAGGTGAGGAGGCGTGTTCAGTCGAGCGTGCAGCGGGTGGCACAGTACTATTTGATTTGGCAGCGGGCGGTGCAGTTCCCGACATGGCTTTAGTGCAGACGAGGGAGGGGTAGCGGTTCCCGAAATGTTGAACGGCCAATGATGCATCCTCCTTCAATTAGCATCGTGAATGCATGAGGGAAGTAATGGGAGGAGGACCGGGAAAAGAGGTTGCACGATGTGAATGCAACACAGTTTGCACTCATATAAAGGCGCCCACCCTTCCAATGCATCTACCACATCATACGCACCTAAGCATTTTCCTAAGTACCTACACTAAGCGCAAAAGGGCTCACTCGAGACCCATGGCGGCGATGCACGCAAGCGGTCGGCGGCTGTGCCAGATGGTCCACAACGCCAGCCTGCGGCATGGCGTCGAGGATCGTCTCCAAAGGGTGTTCGCAACTGGCTGGTGGATGGCCCCCGTCGACACCAACTATGACTCTCAGTTCGACCAGATGATCTTTGCCACCACCAACTAGTTCACCGTCCTCAAGAAGCTCATGGACGATATCGTCGTACTCCTCCAGCCCCCACGCCCAGGATCCTCATTGCCTGACAACCTAATCAGCCTCCATGGCCGGAACCTCTTTCAAGCACTAGTGGCCCTGCGACTGCTCGCCGACTCCAGGAAGAATGTCCACCTAGAGGCAGCGCTCGCTGAGGGAGTCCTGGATTAGGGGGTCCCTGAGCGTTCGGGCTATGTAACATGGGCCGGACTGGTGGGCCGTGAAGATACAAGATAGAAGGCTTCCTTGGTGTGGAAGGAAAGCTTGGCGTTCAGATATGAAGATTCCTTTCTCTGTAAACCGACTCTTTACACCCCTAGCCCCCTCCGGTGTCTATATAAACCGGAGGTTTTAGTCCGTAGAGGCAATCATAATCATACATGCTAGACATCTAGGGTTTAGCCATTACGATCTCGCGGTAGATCAACTCTTGTAACCCCTATACTCATCAAAGTCAATCAAGCAGGAAGTAGGGTATTACCTCCCTTAAGAGGGCCCGAACCTGGGTAAACATCGTGTCCCTTACCACCTGTTACCTTCGATCCTTAGACGCACAGTTCGGGACCCCCTACCCGAGATCTGTCGGTTTTGACACCGACATTGGTGCTTTCATTGAGAGTTCCTCCGTGTTGTCGATAGAAGGATCGATGGCTCGCCTCATGAACAACGACAAAATCAGCTCTGGAAAAGCCCTAGTTCTTGGGCAGATCTTCCAGATCGTGAATTTCACCATAGGCGCCCGCCCGGCCATTAAGCCCAAGGCGGTCCCCTGGATTTCCATCTCCACATCAACCCCGAAAGCGTCGATAAGATGGATCCGACAGATGTCTCATCTTTAAACGAACTGCTAGATCGCATCGTTGCCTTGGGGGTTGCACCAGATTACAATCTGATTGGCTTAAACCCGATCAGAGGGAAATCAGGTCTCCACTTGTCACCCACCTGGTGACCTTCATGGAAGAACAAGTTGAGGATACCGCTCCTCCTATGCTGAAAACAAACTATGTTCGGATCTTCGAGCCTTACAAGTCGGACACTCATCTTCGAGAAAGGATCATCCATCATCCATACATAGAATATGGTTTTGAGTCCAAAAACCCCAAGGACACTCCGGATCCTAGACCAATGACCTCGAAAAGTTTTCAAAATCCAGATTCCACAATGGGTCAGGGTTCGGATTTAAACCCACCCACCACAATCAATACTCCCCAAGCAATTCTGGTCCCCCGGACATATGCGATTTAATGTATATACGACAGCAACCTTAGGAAACAGTCCATCACTTTTGGGCTAGATTCCTACTTGTTAAAAACAAGATTAAAGATTGATGCGATGACAACGTGGTATCAGTCATTTGCCGCAACTATACGGACGAGGGCATCCTCAATGCCCTCAATCGGCCCCACATACTACACTTTGCAGATTTGGCACACATAGTACAGAAGTATTGTGCAATGGAAAGCGCCTAGAAAGCCCAGACAGCTTGGTGGGAACCACCGGCCTTTAAGCCACCCACCGGCCGGACAAAACAGATGCACCCCTATGGAAATAAAAATTAAGACCTTATTGGGTCACAGAACTGTCCTTAACGAATGGCTCACCAAGCCCTGTCAGATACACACGATGCCGAATTCTCAACCAACTCATAGCCTTCGGGCATGTTGGATACTCCGGCGGGTGGCTAAAAGCGGGGAGGCTATTCTCACCAACACTACTCCGGCAAGGAATGCCTCCGAGGATAACGACCTCAATGTGTTTACGGTCTTCGAGATCTTTTCTTCAAACTACCAGCGTAAAAGGGCACTGCGCGACCTTGCCGAAGTCAATCACGTAGCCGCAATAAATCCTTGGAACGATATGGCGATAACCTTTAACGCTAGTGATGAGCCAAGGGCCTGATCAGTTTGAGCACTGGCCGCTTTGGTTCTAAACCCAATTGTAGATGACTTTCGCCTCTGTAACACCCTCGATGCGACTATAGCTCCCACGTGTCGAGGCACGACTTAGAGACATAATCGCATTGAAGGCATATGTCGCAAGTTAGGCAATCTTCACAACATCCCATGTAATAATAATAAAAGGGGAGATAACATAGTTGGCTTACACTCGCCACGTCAATCAAGTACATAAATAACATTACATCAGCCATACACTCAAGGCCCGACTACGGCGCCAAAATAAAAGAGAACCCAACATGCGACACAGTCCCAATCACCCCCAACTGGGCACCACTACTGATCGTCGGGAAAGGAAACATAATATCGTTGAGAGTCTTCGTCGAACTCCCACTTGAGCTCATACGTGTCTCCTGGAGCGGAATCATCAGGCCCTGCATCTGGTGTAGTAGTACTCTGTGAGCCACAGGGACTCAGCAATCTCGCACCCTCGCGATCAAGACTATTTAAGCTTATGGGGAAGGCAAAGGTAAAATATGAGTGGAGCTGCAGCAAGTGACTGGCATGTATGGTGGCTAACTTATTCGCAAAAGAGAGCGAGAAGAGGAGGCAAAGCACGAGCGAGAAGCTAGAGAACAACCTGCGCAAACATTACTCCAACACCATGTCCACTTCCCAGACTCCGCCAAGAAGAGGCCATCACGGTAACACACTCGGTTGATTCATTTTAATTAATTAAGGTTCAAGTTATCTACAACCGGACGTTAACAAATTCCCATCTGCCCATAACCGCGGGCACGGCTTTCGAGAGTTCAATCCCTGCAGGGGAGTCCCAACTTAGCCCATGACAAGCTCTCACGGTCAACGAAGGAATAGACCTCCTCCCAAGACGTTCCGATCAGACTCGGTATCTCGGTAACTCAAGACACTTCGACAGGTTAAAACAAGACCAGCAACACCGCCCGAATGTGCCGACAAATCCCGATAGGAGCTGCACATATCTCTTTCTCAGGGCACACTCAGATGAGACATCCTACGAGTAAAAACCAACCCTCAAGTTACCCCGAGGTGGCCCCGCAGTCTACTCGGTCGGACCAACACTCAGAGGAGCACTGGCCCGGGGGGGGGGGGTTAAAATAAGATGACCCTTGGGCTCCGGTAACCCAAGGGAAAAAGAGGCTAGGTGGCGAATGGTAAAACCAAGGTTGGGCATTGCTGGAAAAGCTTTAATCAAGGCGAACTATCAAGGGGTTCCCATAATAACCCAACCGCGTAAGGAACGCAAAATCCGGGAACATAACACCGATATGACGGAAACTAGGGCGGCAAGAGTGGAACAAGACACTAGGCGAGAGGCCGAGCCTTCCACCCTTTACCAAGTATATAGATGCATTAAGATAGTAAGACAATATAATGATATCCCACCAAGTAAATAAAAGATGTTCCAACAAGGAACAACCTCCGATCTTCACCTGTAACTAGCAACGCTACAAGAGGGGCTGAGCAAAGCGGTAACATAGCCAATCAACGGTTTGCTAGGACAATGGTGGGTTAGAGGTTTGACATGGCAATTGGGAGGCTGACAAGCAAAAGGTAGGCATCGTAGCATTGGCATAGCAAAAGAGCGAGCAAACTAGCATAGCAAAGATAGTAGTGATTTCGAGGGTATGATCATCTTGCCTGCAAAGCTATCATAGTTGACTGGACCCTCAAAATCAAACTCAACGGGCTCCTCGTTAGCGAACTCGTCTCCCGGCTCTACCCAAACAAGACAAACAAGCAACAAGGATACAATTAACCACGTGCAAACTCAATCAATACGATGCGAAGATGATATGCTATGCGGGATGCGATGCGGAATGCAAAATGCAAGATATGACAGGAAATGCATGAACCTGGCCTCAACATGGAATTCCAAGGGTGCCACTGGAAAGATGAGATGAAATCGCTTGAAAACGATATAAAGAACGCCGGAATCGGAGTTACTGTTTGGAAATGACAAGCGTTTCAAAAATGACACCGGCCTGCGATTTACAGCAAGTAGGCATCTAAATGCAATGAGATGAACATGCTACAGCACCCAAACATGACAACAAAATACATGGCAGGGATGCACACAAGATGCTTAACAAAAGTCTAGCACTGAGCTACGGCCAATTCATCCACTAACAGGTTCAAACAAGCATGGCAAAAATGCATATGCAAAACTGATTTCAGACTTAGTGAAATTAACACTTGTCTGAAATTTCAGATCATATAGTCCTCTTCGGAGCAACAAAACAACATGCTACAGGACCTGAACATGACAAAGAAAGACATGGCATGGAGCTACTCAACAAGCTTAACAAAAGTCCCTTAGTGACCTTGAGCCAAAAGGGAGCACAAAATATACTAACAAGCACATGAACATAGCAAAAACATAATCAATTTTCAGACTTAGTGAAAACTGAGAAATGCTGAAATATAACTCACGAAGGCATGTAAATGAGCTCGATGCATACATCCATTTATAAGGCACAAAAAGCTAGCTAGACATGGCAAGAACAATGGCATAGCATGCACGGATCAACTACAATAGCATCGGCAAAATCACAAACGAGTTGACGATCTGCCCAGATTCACCATGAAGCAAAAGTAGAGCTCGATTGACTCAAGCTAGGATGCTCCATAATTGCAAAAAAAGACATGGATGGATAGATCATAACATGATTAACAAAACTCCTTCACTGATCATTCTCAAAAAAGGCACAGATCACTAGGAAACAAGCTGAACATATGGCATCATTAACTAAATAATCCAGACTTAGTGAAAACTACTAAGTCCCTGAAAACAGATTTACCGGGTGCCTCACTTTGCAAGCTTGCACAAGTCACCACACACATCCTAAAAATGCATGGGTTGCACCTCTGGAAAGATAACAAGATGCTTAACAAAACATATGAAGGACTCACAGGCATAGCATGCACACAATAATCATGGCAAAAATGACAAAAGTCTAAGATGAACTAGCAGATCTGACAATTAACTCACGAAGCCTCCTTCTAACAGCATTTCGAGCATCAAGATGAACTCAAATGAAAATAATGCAATGGAATGAAATGATGTACTCGTCGAGGCGAACATTTTGACATGCTATATGCATGAATCGGAGCTACTGATGCAAAGTTACGGAGCCTCGAACAGAGCAACTTGGATCAGGAATCTCGGGACTTAGCAAAAAAAATCAACCTCTCCTAGGGTTTACTGTAGCTCCGATCCAGATCTGGATCACACGGAGCCCGAGGATCGCCGGGGTTGGGGCGGCCGGAGTCGGACTTGGCGAGGGGGGCAC
>NC_057797.1:248494806-248523275 GCF_018294505.1 Triticum aestivum | reverse complement strand
TGGCGGTGGAGCGCCACGTGGCGGGCGGTGGTAGGCGGCGGCGGATCCGGACACGTCCGGCTTGGCGTGGACGTTGTCCGGCGGCGGCGGAGATCTTTTTTTTAGGGTTTGAGGACGAGGGGGTCCGGATTTGGGATGGGGGGAGGTATATATAGGCATAGAGGGAGCTAGGAGAGTCCAAATGAGGTGCGGTTTTCGGCCACGCGATCATGATCGAACGCTCTAGGACATGGAGCAGAGTTTGGTGGGTTTTGGGCCAAAATGGAGGGGTGTTGGGCTGCAACACACACAAGGCCTTTTCGGTCCCTCGGTTAAACGTTGGAGTATCAAACGAAGTCCAAATGGTACGAAACTTGACAGGCGGTCTACCGCTAGTAAACCAAGGCCGCTTGGCAAGTCTCGGTCCAATCCGGAAATGTTTAATCCCCACACACGAAAGAAAGCTAGAAATGGCCACCGGAGGAGAACGAAGCGCCGGAATGCAAAATGGACAACGGGGAAAAAGCTCGAATGCATGAGATGAACACGTATGCAAATGCAATGCACATGATGACATGATATGAGATGCAAGACAACAAAAAACAACACACGGAGACAAACCCGAACCCAAGAAATAAATATAACTTAACGCCGGAAACGGCAAGAGTTGGAGTACAAATAGGGAAGGTTACATCCGGGGCGTTACAGCCTCACTAATGTGCTCATGGACGGCGGCGGCGGACTGAACCTCATCTACGAAGACATGCTCAATAAAATGCAAATGGACATGAGTCGCATCGAGCAGAGTAATACAACCTTTCGAGGAATTATCCCCAGTCGGGAAGCAAGATGCTCGGGGAAAATTAAACTCGACGTTGTATTCGGCACGCCAGAGAACTATAGGTCCGAAGAGATAATCTTCCAAGTGGCCCCTTTCAATGGCAGATATCATGCCTTGTTAGGGCGAGACGCATTCACACGCTTTCAAGCCATACCTCATTATGGGTACATGAAGCTCAAAATGCCCGGCCCAACAGTGTTATCACCATCGCTAGTGATCCGGACATAGCACTCTGTGCCAAAAACAAAACCGCATCCTTGGCCCTTGAGGCACTGTCCGAGGCCCTGGCGGCCGAGGAGCTCACTGCTCTACGTTCCATAGTGGATAGAGACGACATAATTCTGGATAAAATGCCTAAATCCACTTCTTTCAAGCCCGCAGACGAGATAGTCAAATTTCAAGTTCACCCGACAGACCCCAAGAAGACGGGCATAGCTAGATCCGACGGTCGCCGCCGCATTGCGCGCATTCTTACGCGAGAATTGGGACATCTTCGCTTGGAACCCCTTGGATATGCCAGGAATGCCACGCGCGCTGGCCGAACATAGTCTCAATATACTGAAGGGATAAAAACCAGTCAAGCAAACGCTGCGGCGATTTTCTGAACCCAAACTATAGGCTATGGGAAAGGATCTAGCCAAGCTACTCGAAGCCGGGTTCATAAGAGAGATCAAACATCCGGACTGGCAAGAAAACTTGGTCATGGTGCCGAAGAAGGATAAATCATGGCGCTTGTGTGTCGACTTCAAGGATCTTAATAAAGCTTGCCCTAAGGATCCCTTACCACTACCTCTCATCGACCAGATTATTGATGCAACCGCAGGACACGACTCACTATGTTTCCTCGACGCATACTCCGGATACCATCAAATCAAAATGAAGGAATCCGACCAAGCCGCAACGGCATTCATAACCACATACGGGCCCTTCTGCTTCAACACCATGCCCTTCGGGCTCAAAAACGCCGGTGCCACATACCAACGCATGATTCAAACGTGCCCGGAAAAGAAAATCAGCAAGACAGTTGAAGCATATGTAGATGATGTAGTCATCAAAACTAAGCATGTAGAGTCATTGGTGGACGACTTACGCCTTACATTCGACAACCTCCGAAGATATGACATATAGCTCAATCCGGAAAAGTGTGTTTTCGGTATTCCCATCGGAAAATAGCTTGAATCGAGGTAAACCCAGCCAAAATCCGAGCCCTGTCACAGTTGGCTACAACAACAGACCTGAAGCAGATCCAAAAACTAGCCGGGTGTCGTTGTAGCTTTGAGCCGCTTTATATCCAGATTAGGAGAAAAGGCACTGCCACTGTATCGCCTACTCCGACTCCCCGACCACTTTGCATGGACGGATGCTACAAAAGCCGGACCGGAAGAAATAAAAGCTTTGTCAACAAGCAACCCAATCCTGGCCATGCCAAACGTCAGAGAACCCATGGTACTATACATATCTGCAACACACCAGGTGGTGAGTATAGTGCTCGTCGTTGAACGAGAAGAAGAGGGACATAAATTACCACTTCAAAAACCAGTATACTATGTATCTATGGTCCTCACACCATGCAAATCCCGATACCCACATTATCAAAAGATAGCGTATGCGGTCTTCATGGCATCCCGGAAGCTGCTGTCGGCGTTCTGGGAACAAGGGTCCCCAGACTTGCCTGCCTACGGCCTACGGTGTGGCCAAGCTAGCAGGTCGTACGGCCCATCTTCACCAACAAAGCATCCAAGACCCTCGCGAGGGTCCAAGCCTCGCGAGGCGGACGACGCAAGACCTCCTCTGAAGTAGCCTAGCCAGGCAGGCTCACGAGGACGGAGATATCAAGGCGGGACAAACTTCACGAGGCCCTTATGACGTGAGCCATGACGCACGACACCAGGCAGGCGCCAGCACGCGCAGCGTCCTTCTTTCCTCTTTGATACTAAGGAGGCCAGCGCAGGTGAAGAGTACCGAGGGATCAGGCAAAGGTTGCTATATCATTGCAACGAGACCAAGACCAGGAGGATTGCAAGATGGAGGTCATTGTGGAGCCCAAGATGGTGTCACCACCAGAGCCTTTCACAGGCGAAGACCACTTTTGTCAGGATAGCTTGTACTAGTTGTCCCCCTTCAAATTGGCCCGCCGTTGTTGGCTCCCTTCCCGCTCGATATTTGGGAAGAGGACCAGGGCCTATATAAGTAGAGCTAGCCACCATACTAGAGGCATCTCATCTTAGCTTGATCCAACCCGGACGAGAGCCTACTCACAAGAACACCTCAACCTCAGGAGGCTGTTCTTCCCTTGTACTGTTCATCATCAACCCTAGAGGCAATCCACCAGCACCACACTGGAGTAGGGTATTCCACCACAATGGTGGCCCGAACTAGTATAAACCTCGTGTATTTCTGTGTTGCGAGTTCGTCGAGTTCGTCCGCGAGATCATAGCGAGCTAGGGCGTAGATTGGTGGGAAGGAAAGACTTCATGCGCACCCCAGTGTTCGAACCTTAAGGGTTTGCCGGAACCCTACATCCGACATTTGGCGCCCCAGGTAGGGGTGTGCCAGTGCTCCTTCTCCACCGGCCAGCTCGTCGACGCTCCTCAGCCACGATATCCGGCGTCTCAAGGGCTAGCTCCGACCGCTGGGCAGCCTGGCCAGCCCGTGCAGCGCCACCTGCCCATGAAGGTCTCGACCCTGCAGTCCAGGCACCACGGGCGCCGCCAAACTCCGCCGGGCATGGGCAGCACGGCCAGGCGTCGTCCACGCTCACCCCACGGTAGGTACGGGCCACCACAAGAGCGGCGAGCCATGCCGCAGCAATGGCGCTGCACTCACGGTGGGAGCAAGCAAACATGCGGGCATCGCTCACCTGTGGAAAGGGAGCTGCTGCGGTGTAGGCTGATGGAAAGTGGTCGGGACACACTGCTGGAGCATGTTGCCGAGCTGCTGGATGCAGCGGCGGCAGGAGCGCCACCCTTCTGCTATCGACTTCCTCCCCAGGCCACTGCAGGGCCGCACGGCGAACCTCACCACATCCGCGCGCCATCAACTATGCCCGGGGACTTCATCAACATTAGCACGACCAGTGGCGTAGGGGGCTCCGACTCCCCCATGCCGCCCGCGGCGCGCGTAGGCGCAAGCTTCGCCCCCCATGGTCCCAGTCGGATGCCGTGCTATCATCCCCAGGGCGCCACCATGGGCCAAGCAACATGGAGCGTGGGGCACCACGGCGAGGTGTTCGGGGTGACAGCCCCGGAAGCCTACGTGCCCCGCATGATGGACCAAGGGTACGCACCAGAGGACGACCCTGGCTGGTTCATGGGAGAAGATTGGGGAGAGAGGGCGCTAGGAGTCGAAGCGTTCCAAGAACCAACGGAGAACCACAACGATCGCGCCGACAACGGCAACTACAGGGTACCGCTAATCTCTCAGGAACAGGCTTATGCTAACTATGGGCTACAGATGAATCAGGTTGCAACGTTGATCGACGACCCTGGCACGGCGGCACCCGTTCCAGGAAGGAAGACACACTGGGCGCCGCCGGGAGGGAGCCAGGAGCAAGGCCCCTCCCAAAGGCACGTGAAACCGGGGGACACCCGGAGGTAGGGCCTCTGCCGGGGTGGCTTCAACAACCCTTCCCCCGGCAGAGGACCTATGGTCACCAAGGGAACCGCTGGCGTCCCCTTTCCGTCTTTTGTGTCGTCCTGGTGACCGGTCGGCACAAAGGAGGTCGAGGGTGGCGCAAGGAGGGGCCCTCGTCTGGCGATATGAAGCAAGGCCGGTACCTGTGAAGAAGGCCCAGTGCCTGTGAAGCTCGCCGCCCGTGACACTGTCACGTAATAATGAGTTGGGGTTGTACACGCCCCGGAGTCTCAGGAGCGCCGGCCTCAGGCCCTGCGGCTCCCTCCCATGCCTAGTGGCAGCACTTAGCTCCACGCTGGTGAGAAGACTTGAAGACCTGAAGACTAGACTAGGTGCCGGACGTGGCCTTTTTCTTTGGATCTCTCTTTCTGTGGCTTTGCTTTCTTGATCTGGATTTAAGTTGAAGCTGAATTTTTATCGATGCACGCGGGGGGTTCCTTTTCTCGTTCGAGCCATTTCCTGCCTTCTGGATCTCGTTTGGTTTGGGACTCATGTACATCACCTTTCCCACGCAAAGCTCCTCGCGAGCCGGACCACGCAAAGCGCACGCTCCTCAAGCACGCGCTAACACTTCGCCTCGTGCTCACCTCTTACGGGGCCCCCTCAAACGAGGCGATAAGCCCTGCAGGATTCTCAGGAACTCGTCATCTCACGAACTAGCCCTAAGTTGGTGCTGACTAAGGTAAACCATGTCGGGGAGCTCACCCCCAGCTTCATGAGCTCACGAGGACACATACCCGCATCGCATAGGAAAGTAAAAGCTGCAATTCGCTTACACGAGGGGCTCCCCCTCTCAAAATGCCCGAGTTTTGTGCGCAGGATGAAACAACAAGAAAACATGGGATCAGCCAGAGATATCACTCGCTACATCACCCGCGAACGCGTCACTCGCATTGTCGTCATCTTCGTCGGTGTCACCACCGCCGTCGGCGACGCCCCCATCACCGTCATCGACCATGTCACCTTCACCTGCGACGACTACCACCGCGTCATCATCCGAGGTGAAGGCCCTGACCAACGCGTCGACATGGTCCTCTACCCAACGCACCAAGTCGCCCCGGACGGCCGTGGGTACGGGGGCAATGGCGGCGTCGAAGTCAAAGTTGGGGTCGGCATTCAGAAGGTGGCTGAAGACACGGGAGAAGGCGCACTGAAGCAGGCTACGACCCCTCTCCTCCACAAGCTATCGAGCTCGGGCGGATTGAGCCTCCAGGCACGTCACCACCTCAGTGAAGAAGGTCAGGTGGCTGGCGTAGTCATTCGAGTGAGGGGCCAGGACGTTCTCATCGCAGATGTAACCCAGGGCAGTGTTGGCCCTATTCCGAAGGTCTTGAAGCATAGGAGCATGCTCGCACTCCAGCGTTCAGCGTTGGAGCACTTCCTCCTTGTTTTGTCGTGCGACAGCCTCGGCGTCATCAACTCGTTTCTAGAGGGAAAGCAGCTCGGCGTGGGCGGAGGCCAAGTCCGCCTGCGCCGTAACCAGGGCGGCGGCTGTGCCCTCCGCACGCCTCTTGGCCTCATCCAACCTGGGCATGAGGGCGGTGGCCCTGCCCGCACCCTCTAGACCGGCGAGCTTCAACTTCAAGTCATACCTGCTCTTCAGATCTGCGCGAACCTCGGCCACCCGACGATTGATCTCCTACTCGACTCCAGCCTCGCGGGCCCCGACGGCATCTTCTGCTTGCGCGACTTGACGCTCCCTCGTCTCCAGTCGCTCGAGCTCGACGCTGCGCTCCATGGCTTCCAGGGCCAGCATCTCCTCGCACTGCCGAACCTCCTCTTCCTCCGCAGGCGTCCCCCTCAACGACGCAAGAGCGGCCCTGCTCGCCTCCACCTACTCCTCAAGGGACCCGCTCCAGGCCTGAAGCCCCCACGCGCGCTCCTCCGCAGCCTCGTGGTGGCGATCGCCCTTGCGATCTTCTTGCAAAGCTCGCGAGTGGGTCTCATTGGCAATCTTGAGGGATGCCTCGGCCTTCGCATTCTCGAGGTTGCGCTAATAGCGACCAAGGTTGATGGCCACTCGCAGCTTGTGCCGCTCCTCCACCAACCGAAGACCTTCAGCCTCAAGACGCAAGTCGACACCAGCAAGCTCTTCACCGAGGCGGCTCATCGCGCCCATTGCTTCCTGGAAGAGCTCGTGACGGACTACGTTGCGCCCGCGCTCGAGCTTGAACGCTCGACCTGCCTCATCCTCCACCTTGGGGGTGGCGGGTGGAGCATCAAGTGGCACGCCACCTCCCGGTTGGGGGCTGGGGGCTGGCGCCGTGCCTGACGTCAACCTATCCTCGCGGGGAGCCCAAGATGATCGAGGCTCGCTCCTTGAAGAGGAACCGAAGACCGAGGTCAACGAGTGACTGTTCATGCGTAGAGGAGGAGTCTTGGGCACGCTCGCCAAGCTCCACACCAGACTGTGGGTGAGGGGCGGGCAAACCATGGACTCAGCACATCCCAAAGGCGGGGATGCTCCTCCGACCAACCCTGCCCCAGGGGCAGCAAGTAGAACAGGAACGCCCAATGCCGATGGGGAGTTGATGAAGGAGGATGCCGCCTCTCGGAAGACGCAACAGCTTCAGCAGGAGGAGCCCTGGAGGATAGGCGTCAGGATAAGAAGACCACGCACAAAAAGCCACGGCGACAAGATACTTACGCGTCAATAGCGATGTACTTCCGTTGCTTCAACGCCCCGAAGGTCTTGCTGCCGTCGGGGGATCCCTTCCTCTTGCGGAGCTCCTCGAAGTCCACACAAAGGCGACCAATGCGCTGGACGTGATGGCCGGTGCGCAGCGGAGCCGAAGAAGACTCAAGAGGGATGGCCTCAGGGGAGCCCGTCTGAGGCGAACAGCCCGGCTCCTACCCACTGTGACCTCCTGAGGCTCCTGGAGCCTCAGCCGCGAGAGCCGCATGCCGCATCTCCTCGGCAACTGACGCCTCAGGAGGGGGGTCGCAGGCCCCCAAGGACGATGCCCCCGGATCACCACCCCACATGTGCTCCTCAGCACCCGACCCGCCGGCCACCGGCGCATCTCGCTCCCCCACACCATCACTTGGGTCGAGCCCGGCGCCGACGGCGGAGAAGGGGACCGTTATGACGGGGTTCTCACGGGGCCCCACCAGCCGACTGGGCGCAACCCCCACTCATCAAAGGAAGGCATGTTCGCAGCAAATGTGACTTTGTTCTTGCAGCGGTACAACATGCAGCTGTTCCTGGGCATCTCGTCTGGCAGAGGGACACCTGATAGGACCGTGAGCACTGTCTGCCATGCAGCAAGAGGAAGCCCCTCCTTCTGAAACCTCATGTTGTCCTGTCTGCTGAGCAAGTCCCACATCGGGCGAGAGAGGCGGTGGAGTGGAGCAACTCGACGCCTGACAAACTCCCTCACCACCATGGGCGCAGTCACGCCAAGGTCCTTCAACCACCTCAGCCTGGCCCAGACGGGCGCAAGGCAGGGGCTCGTGAGCTTCTAATGACCCCAACCGGAGTTTGGAATAGCAGGCCCCACCGGAGCTTGGAGCAGAGGGTTGAGCACGCCTGCGTCAGCAAACACGGATCGCGTACGGAACTCGCTCGTGGATGAAGGGAGCTCGAAGTCCATCCCCGTGCCTGCCGTCGCAGCCATGGCCTGGAAACCCACGCACCCTGAGCTCTGCCGGGGACCGGTGAGATGTAATGAGAAGAAGTGGTGGAGGAGTGCCACGGAGGGAGCGATGCCCACCATGGCCTCGCACATGAAGGAGAAGACGGCGAGAAGGGTCACATCTTGAGGATCAAGATGGAGCATGTGGATCTGATGGTGCTCGAGCACCGTGTTGAAGAAGGCAGAGAAGGAAGGAATCAGGCTAGCCCAGAGGGCATCAATGAAGATCGGAACCTCAGTAACCGCCCGAGCCATGCTGGTGCGAGATGCGGGCCAAGCTGGCGTCTCTCCCCACTCGTTGAAAGTAGAGGCAAACATGGGGCGCACCTTGTCCATGGCCTTGTCGTTGAGCACCCAAGGCCGGCCGAGCGCGGGCTCAAAGGATGGAGGCGCGGTTGGCGAGGACAGAGGTTTCTTCCCCTTTTCAGCTTGTTTCGGCGCCATGGCGGTGAAGCGGGCGGAGCACAGGTCGGATTGAGAAGGCGGAGCAGGGTGTCGAGGCAGCAGGGAGATTGGAAGAGCCGGGCGTGGCGAAGGAAGAATAACTGTGTAAGAGGCGGGGCCGCATAGCCATGAGGATTCAAGGGCAGCGTGGGGAAGCGGAGACGCCCACGTCCAATCAACCACCACGTGTCAATCAAGGCTGCAGGCTTTTGGGGCCCGCGGCGCTCCGTGCTTGGCCCTTGGCTTCGCCGCGAAGCCAAGCCCGAGCACACCTTGGGCCCGGGGGCTACTGTCGGTGTTCTGGGAACGAGGATCCCCAGACTTGCCTGCCTACGGCCTAAGGTGTGGCCAAGCCAGCAGGCCGTACGGGCCATCTTCACCAATAAAGCATCCAAGACCCTCGCGAGGGTCCAAGCCTCGCGAGGCGGACGATGCAAGACCTCCTCTAGAGTATCCTAGCTAGGCAGGATCACGAGGAGCGGATATATCAAGGCGGGGCAAACCTCACAAGGCCCTCGTGACATGAGCCATGACGCACGACACTAGGCGGGCGCCAGGCAGGCGCCTGCGCACGCAGCGTCCTTGTTTCCTCTTTGGTACTAAGGAGGCCAGCGCATGCAAAGAGTACCGATGCATCAGGCAAAGGTTTCTATATCGGTGCAACCAGACCAAGACCAGGAGGACGGCAAGATGGAGGTCATCGTGGAGCCCAAGACGACGTCACCACTAGAGCCTTTCGCAGGCAAAGACCACTTTTTTCAGGATAGCTTGTACTAGAGGCCCCCCTTCAAATTGGCCCGCCGTTGTTGGATCCCTTCCCGCTCGATATTTGGGAAGAGGACCAGGGCCTATATAAGTAGAGCTAGCCACCATACTAGAGGCAACTCATCTTAGTTTGATCCAACCCGGACGAGAGCCTACTCACAAGAACACCTCAACCATAGGAGGTTGTTCTTCCCTTGTACTATTCATCATCAGCCCTAGAGGCAATCCACCACCACCACACTGGATTAGGGTATTACACCACAATGGTGGCCCGAACCAGTATAAACCTCGTGTCTTTCTGTGTTGCGAGTTCGTCGAGTTCGTCCGCGAGATCTTAGAGAGCTAGGGCGTAGATTGGTGGGAAGGAAAGACTTCGCACGCACCCCAGTGTTCGAACCTTAAGGGTTTGCCGGAACCCCACTTCCGACAGCTGCGGCACTACTTTCAAGACAGTTCGGTCACGGTGGCTTCTGAAGTACCACTTAATGATATCATAAACAACCGGGACGCCACCGGCCAGATTGCCAAATGGGCCATTGAGCTCTTACCGTTTGAAATAACATATAAGCCATGTCGAGCCATTAAACAGGTGTTGGCTGACTTCGTCGCTGAATGGACAGAGGCCGAACTCCCTAAAGAGTACGACACATATTCCAACTGGATGATGCACTTCGACGGCTCTAAAATTCTAGACGGATTTGGGGCTGGTGTCGTCCCGACATCCCCCACAGGAGACATAGTCCGTTATGTGCTCCAAATACTATATACAGACTCTAATAACGTAGCCAAATATGAGGCCCTATTGCATGATCTTCGGATGGCCGTCTCTATGGGCATACAATGCCTCGAGGTGCGTGGGGATTCAAACCTTGCAATATCCCAAATAAATGAAGAATTGGATGCCAAAGATACGAACATGGCGGCTTGCCGCAACGCCGTACTTAAGAATATCAACTTGGTTTGAGGGGCTCGAGTTTCATCACGTGGCCCGTGAGAGTAATCAAGCAGCGGACATGCTTGCTCGCATGGGCGCTAAGCGCGATCTCGTCCCACCCAATACCTTTGTGGAGAGGCTCTTCAAGCCATCCGTGTTATGGCAGGATGAGAGCAGCAAGACCAGTCTGGAGCCAATCATACGCCGAGATTCCAAACACAATTCTAATATCACCGGGGGCTCAGTCACCGAAATAACACCATCGGCCCATGTAATCATGGCAGTGATCGCCCCATGGACCGAACCCTTCCTAGCCTACCTTAATACGAGAGAGCTCCCTGAGGACCAGAATGAGGCCAGCTGTATTGTTCGATGCTCGAAAGCCTACAAGGTTCATGAAGGTGAGCTCTACAAGAAAAGTACCACTGGAGTCCTTCAAAGATGTATCTCCAAAGAAGATGGGCCGCAGCTTTTGGCCGGAATCCATGCTGGTCTTGGTGGTCATCACGCTGCAGCTTGGCCCCTTGTAAGTAAGGTCTTCTGTACTAGTTTTTTCTGGCCTACGGCCCGAGCAGATGCACAAGACCTCGTCCAACGTTATGTAGGCTGCCAACTTTTCACCAATCAAAGCCATATGCCGCCTACCGCACTACAAGGTCGGACCCCTTAAAGGGGGAAGCCATTAGAAAATTACCTGCTGGTCATGGTGGACAAATTCACTAAGTGGATAGAGGCCAAACTAGTTAAAATGGCTGAAGTCGGACCAGTGATAGATTTCACATCCGGTGTCGTACACCGTTATGGTGTCCCACACAGCATAATTACCGATAATGTCTCTAACTTCACAGGCGACGAGGTAAAAACTTGGTGTGCTAACCTGGGCATCAAGTTCGATTATGCCTATGTTTACCACCCTCAAACAAATGGTCAAGTCAAATGGGCTAATGGCCTAATAATGAGAGGCATTAAACCCAGACTAGTGCGATCCTTAAAGGAGTCAGATAAACACTAGGTTGAGGAGCTCGACTCCGTACTCTAGGGGCTCCGGACCACGCCCAATCACATGACCGGATACACACCGTTCTTTATGGTGTACGGCGCAGAGGCCGTCTTGCCCTGCGATATTATTCATGACTCACCTCGAGTATGCATGTACAAAGAGAGAGAGAGGTCGAGCTCGATCGGCAAGATGACTTAGATGGCCTAGAGGAGGAGCGTGATGTCTCAAAAGCTCGTTCAGCATTCTACCAACAACAAGCTCAAAGATACCAAAGCAGAGAAGTGCGGTCCAAGACTTATAATGTCGGTGAACTCGTTCTACGCCTACCAGAGAAGAAAAAGGACAAGCTCAAGCCCAAATGGGAGGGTCCCTTCATTAGAGATGAAGTTCTCACTGGAGGAGCCTACCGCCTTCCTAATGCATCGGATAATCACCTACAGCCGAACCCATGGAACGTTGCCAGACTCAGAAGATTCTACGCCTAAGCCCGGACTCATTGTCCGTTACGTTTCTCTCTCTCTTCTTTTCATTTTTATACGACTTCTAGTCTGTTTTCGGATAAACCTCACACTTAAGGGGTATACATCCTTAAATGTACATCCGCCCAATACCTGGGGGCTTCTAGTCATAGAAGCTTATTATTTATCGAGCACCAAGCTCACCGTATATATGTGTCGTCCTCTCATATATGTCTTTTCTCCACCATTATATGCACCTTTATGACTTAAGTTTTTGCCAAGCTGGGTTGCCTGGCTCCTATGATTATGGCCTACATTCCCGCTTGTTCGGCTAGGGCATAAAGGGAGCACCTCTGTGATTGTTACAGTCGGGTTATCCGGGCGTGTTCCTCAGACGGGTGAAGCTGAAAGCTAGCGTTCTTAAGGGAATAATAGGTCGGTGGACAAAAGATGAACTGTCGTCGTTGCGATACAAGCCCCCAAAATACAACATGTACTGTGATTTTTAGCATCGCAGCTCAGCCATGCACAACAACGCATGCTAGCCCAGGGAGAAGAACCCTTAATGGAACTATTTTCTCTGGATGATGTTTCTTATGATCAAATGTAATATAACATAATTCCCCGAATACAAGTTGTCTGTTCAAGAAACTATGACCGGACTGCCTGGTTTTCGGACATACTTCGGTGTTAACCACCGGTACTGTATTCGGAAACACTCCAAACTTTGGATTTCGGAGGTTAAAGCGGAGGGTTTGCCATGACAATCATTTTATAATTCGGTCGAAGATACGTTTTTCGAGAAAAGTACATTACTACTTGGACTCGAAAACTTCCTCTTCCTCTAGACCATCTAATAAGTTGTCGAGCTTAGAATCCTGTTGCCAAAACATGGCGATTATCCTTACTTGGTCATATACTAAGGTCGCAGGAATTTCCTGTCCATCTGGTCCCCGAGGCCCGACCCGGGCCTTATGATTCGGATCAAGTGCAGTGTACCATGTTTTCACCATGGCCGAGGCCTCTCGTACGCCTTCTCGGCATGCTGATATCTTCCATAGTCCAAAGCGGTAACGAGCTCCCTTTAACAAATGCACGAGTTCCTCCATACTTCCTGGAGGAGAATCGGCCGGCCATAAAGTTTTAGCAATGTTCCTCATTGCCTTCCGGGCTCACTCATGCACTTTGGATAGCTCTTGTAGCAGATCACCTTGAAATCTGGACACCTCTCCTTCGGGCTGCCCAGTCAGCACACCTACAGAAATAAACTTGTTAATCTTCCCATTAGGCGACTATATGGAAGTAAGGTTAAAAAGCATACTGAATATGCCCCCTTTTAGCTTTCTGTTCTCTTTCAAGGCATTCGCCAGTTGGGCTCGTATGTCCTTCAGCTCCTCGGCCTACTTGATGTTGGCATCTTGCAGCTTGTTCTTCTCATCCCATGTCCATGTTAGTATACGCTGACCAGCGGCCTCTTGCCTTTCGGCATGTTGTTTATCCGCCTGCGCGGCCTTCAGTCTGTAGCGCCCAAGATGTGATTCTATCCCAATCACGTGATTAATTCATGACTGGGGCACAACCGCATTTCGAGCGCCTAGCAAGGTGGATATCATTGCAACATACCATTTACTGAATGGATGAGAATACAAGATAAAGGCTTACACTCGCCACAAGCTACAACATGAATACATGAATGCATCAATAAATAGCAATCATCATACAGAAGAGCAGGATATGAATACAGATGAAATCAAACGAAAAAGAAGAACGACATCCACCCTGCTAATCCCAGGCTCCCCGACCCAAAACCAAAATCCCTTGATCAAAGGAGAAGCAGTAGAGGAACTCCAAACAAGCAAGCATCGCACTCGCGTCAGATCATCGCATTACCTGTACCTGCAACAGTTGTTGTAGTAAACTGTTAGCCACGAGGACTCAGCAATCCCATTACCATGGGTATCAAGACTAGCAAAGCTTAATAGGTATGGAATGGATAAGTGGTGAGGTCGTAGCCAGCGGCTAAGCAATGTATGGTGGCTAACTTATGCGTACAAGAATAATATGAGAAGCTACGCAACGGTCGCAAACTAGTAATGATCAAGAAGTGATCCTGAACTACTTACATTCAAACATAACCCAACCGTGTTCTCTTCTTGACTCACTCGAAAAGAGACAGTCACGGTTACGCACACAGTTGGTGTATTTTAATTGATTTTACTTCAAGTTCACTACAACCGGATATTAACCAATTCCCATCTGCCACATAACCGCGGGCACGGCTCTCGAAAGTTTAAACCCTGCAAGGGTGTCCCAACTTAGCCCATGACAAGATCACGATCTGCGGCAACAATCCTCATTTGCGGGACCCTTCGATCAGACTCGGAATCCCGGTGCACAAGACATTTCGACAATGGTAAAACAAGTCCAGCAAGATCTCCTGGCGTACCGACACTGTCGGCGTCCTGAGAATGGGGGTACCCAGACTTGCCTACCTGCGGCACAGGGGTGGCTCCAGCAATGGCCCGGTACGGACCATCTTCACCAGCAACCACTCAAGACCCTCGCCAGAGGCCGAGCCTCGCAAGCCGGATGAGACCAAGACCTCCTCCGGGACAGCCTCGCTAGGCTGGCTCCTGAGGAGCGGAGATATCTATGCAAGGCGTACCTCGCGAGGTCCGCATGATGTGAGCCATGATGACCAAGGCCAGGCGGGCACCAGCCGGCGCAGGGTGCCAGTTTCCTCTTTGGTGCTAAGGAAGCAGGCGCATGCGAGGAGTCCCAAGTCATCAGGCAAAGGCTACCATATCGGTGCAACAAGACCAACACCAGCAGGACGGAGGTCACCGCGGAGCCCACGACAGCGTCACCACCAGAGCCTTTGGCAGGCAAAGACCACCTTTTGTCAGGATAACATGCATTAGTTGTCTCCCTTCAAAATTGGCCGTTGTGGGATCCCTTCCCACCTAAACATTTGGGAAGAGGGCCAGGGCCTCTATAAATAGGGCTAGCCACCACCGTAGTAAGGGATTGGCTCAGGTTGGGATAGATCATTCCGACCATCCTGAAGCACACCAGCTCATCAAGCACAAGAACACCTCTCCTCAGGAGGTTGTTCATCCACTGTACTAGTTCATCCTCTACCAATGAGGCAATCCACCACACCACACTAGAGTAGGGTTTTACACAACAACGGTGGCCCAAACTAGTATAAACGCTCGTGTCACTTATTCCGTGGGTTCAGCGAGCTAGGCCTAGAGATCATTGCGAGAGTTAGCTAGGGAGAAAGAGATCTTCGTGCGCACCCCAGTGTTCGAACCTCAAGGATTTGCCAGAACCCACAATCTGACATTTGGCGCGCCACGTAGGGGTGCGCCGAAGCTTTCTTCGTCGTCGCCCCACGAATCCATTGTCTAATGGCCTGAGGACCCAAGCGGACCACTGGGTGTCCTGACCTGCCCGGGCGCCGCCATCTGCTCCAGAAGACCTCAACTCCGTGCTCCAGGCGGCTCGCGCGCCGCCTAACACTTGTGAGCGCGGGCAGCACGGGCCGACGCCCGCCGCCCTCGTGCCACGGCGTGCGCGCAGCCGCGCGATCCTTAGGTTACGCTGCGGCGACAGCAGCACACACCCGGTAGGAGCAGGCGAACATGCAAGCCACGCTCATCGTGGCAAGGGAGCTGCGGCGGTCCAGGCTGGCGGATAGCGGTCGTGATGCACCACTAGAGCGAGTCTCCGAGCTACTGTATGCCGCCTGTAGGGGTACGCCGCCTTTTTGCTCCTTGACCACATCCCAGGTCATGGCGGAAGCCCGTGTGAGGCCCGGGCGAGCCCACGCGTCCCCTGGGGCGTTAGGGGGACCCGACGGCACCGGCGCAGGACCTGACGCGAACCTTCCAACCGCGGCCGCACCATCGCTATGAGGAACAAGCACTGACGGCCCGCCGTGAGGACGCGCCAGGATGCCACACGACAGCCACTAGGGCCAAGCGCCTCGATTGGCAACACGAGGCGCAGGGTACCTGGGCGGCGGCTTTGGTGAGGCGGCCACAGTCGCCTACGCGCCCCATATGATGAACCCGGAATACTTGTCGGGGGAAGGCCCCAATCCGTTCCGCGGACTGGGATGGGCGGCTAGAGGGCCAGAACCATAGGGCTTCCCCGAGCCGCCCAGAGGCTTCGCCGACCCCTTCAGCGATGACGACAGTGGGGTACGTTTAATATGTCCAGAGCAATCTTACGCTAACCCCGAACTGCAGGAGAACCAGGCTGCAGCTCCAGTTAGAAGCCTCAGGACAGTCGCCCAATCAGCGGCAGAAGCGACACTCTAGGGGCCGTGTGGGAGAGGCTCGGAGCCAGGCCCTCCCCCGCGTCACACGGAGCAAGATGTTACACGGAGGTAGGCCCTATGCCAGGCGAAGCACCGGCGAGCCTTCTCCCCCCTCGGCAGAGGACCCGTGGTCGTAGGGGGTGCCGCCAGCATCCACTTTTCACCTTGGTCTTGTCCTGGTTTCCGGACGCCCCAATGGTGGTCGAGGGTGGCGCAGGGCAGGGCCCTCGCCTAGCGATATGAAGCAAGGCTCGCGCCTGTGAAGGTCTCTGCTCGTGACACTCTCATGTAATAATGAGTGAGGCTGTACATGCCCCGGAGTCTCCAGAGTGCCGCCCTCGGGCCTCGGGAGCTCCCACCCATGTCCTACTGGAAGCGCCATGCTCCGCGCTGGCCGTCAACACTGTCCCGCAATGACTATGCTCACAACCAGTGAAAGCACTTAGCTCTGCGCTGGTGGGAAGACAAGAAGACTAGCTAGGTGCTGGACGCGACCATTTGCTTTCAACCCCTTTTTTTAGCTTGACTTACCGCCTTTTGGATTTGAACTCGAAGTCGCATTTTCATTCGCAAGCGTGGGGGGCGTCTTCTCTTGTTCATGTTGATTTTCTGATATTTCTAGTTCAGTGCCTTGTTTCGAGGCTCTCGCCTGCTACCCCTTTTCCTGCAAGCACCTCGCAATTGGGGGTTGGGCATAGTACGCGCGCGCTACGTGCACGACCCGTCATGGTCTGCCGCTCGTTTCTCATGAGGCCCTCTCGGGCGGGCCGGTAGGCTCTTCAGAAGACTGAAACCTCGCGAGCCCGTGAAGAACTCCCCTCGGGAGGAATGCACATCGGCACTTGCAAAACCAGCTCAAGGTCGGCCTGGATTGAGGTAAGTTACTACGGTAAGCCGCGGAGGAGCTTAGGGACTTGAAAAAGCACATTTCAAGTCTGGCTTAAGGAATAGGACAATAGACTGATTACATGAGGGGCTTCCCCCTCCCCAAAATGCTCTTACACCTTGAGGGGCTGTTTCCGAGCTTTTGCGTGCAGGTTCAAAGCAAAGGAGCGCGGGCTTAATCGGACATGTCCCTCGCAGCATCTTCCGAATCACTCCCAGATATGTTGTCGGCGCTGTCGCTCGCATCGTCTTCACCATCATCGACCAGGTCGCCTTCGTCCGCCACGACCACCACCCCTTCATCCTCGGAAGTGAAGGCCCTGACCAGAGCATCCACATTATCGTACACCAAGCGTGCCAGGTTGTCCCGGATACCCCCGGGCATTGGGGCAATGGCGGCATTGAAATAAAAATTGGGATCGATGTTCTAGAGATGGCTGAAAACGCGGGAGAATGCGCGCCAAGGAGCCCTCTTCTCCTCTCTTCGACAAGCTCACGAGCACTCTCGGTCGGTCCCCCAGGCATGTCATGATGTCAGTGAAGAAGCGGAGGTGGCTGGCGTAGTATTCTACGTGGGATGAGGGGCGTGTTCATCACAGATGGCACCCAGCACCTGGTTGGCCCTCGCTCTGAGGGCCCGGAGCATCAGAGCATGCTTGCGCTACAACATCTGCCGGCGGAGCGCTTCCTACCTGCTCTCCTGCACGACAGACACAACATCGGTAACCCGCTGCTAAAGCGGGAGCAGTTCGGCATAGACGGAGGCCAATTCAGCCTGGACGGAGATCAGGGCCGCCGCAACGGCCTTCTCGCGCTGCTCCGCTTCCTCCAGCCTTGACTTGAGGGCGGTGCTTCTGCCCTTTGCTTCGGCTCCCATGAGATTCAGCTTCAGGTCATATCTATTGGCGAGGTCCACACGAGCCTCTGCCACCCTATGGTCGACTTCCTCCTGGATCCTGGCCTCGCGCGCGCTGGTGGCGTCCTCTGCCTGGGTGACCTGGCGCTCCCTTGTCTCCAATCGCTCAAGCTCGAGACTGCGCTCCATGGCCTCCAGCATCAGCGCCTCCTCGCACTTCAAGATCTCTTCCTCTTCGGAAGGCGACCCCGACATCAACGCCAAGGCAGCCCTGCGCGCCACGACCTGGTGCTCCATGGTAGCGTTCAGAATTCGGAGATCCCTTTCGCGCTTCTCTGCAGCCTCGCGGCGGCGGTCAGCCTCCCTCGCCTCCTCCAAGGCTCGGGCGCTGGCTTCGCGCGAGGTAGCGAGGGATACCTGAGCCAGCACAACGGCGCGGTCGCGCTGGAGACGCTCGAGGTCGATGGCCACCCTCAGCTGGTCCAACTAGTCCGCTAGCCGAGGGCCTTCGATCTCAGCGCGTCCATCGCCTCCCGAAAGAGCTCATGACGGACGGCACCGTGCTAGCGCACAAGTTCAAACGTGCGGACAGGACCGTCCTCCACGCTAGGGGTCGTCGAAGAAGTTCGAAGCGGCTCGCTTGCTCCCAGGAGGGGGCTGGAGGCCGGCGCCTTTCCGGCCACCCTCCGAACCTCGGTGGAGGACCGGCGGGGCGGGGCCTCATCGCTCGAAGATGTGGCCAGCGCCGAGGTTGTCTAGCTGCAGGCAATGACTAATGGCGGGACCCTCGGCACGCTCTCCACGCCCCAGGCGAACCTCAGAGGAGGAATGACAGGAGCATAGGGTCGAGATGCCAGGCCGGCATGTCCGCTTCCTCAGCAGGCCCCGCGCCACGTGCGGCAGGCCGATACGGGGTGCTCAAAGTCAGCGGAGGTCCTGAAGCAGGCAGAGGTCGCTTCTCGAGAGACTCCATCGCCTTGGCAGAAGGGGCCCTGAGGAACCGCAGTGAGGAGGAGAAGCTGCGCTCAAGAAATTACAAAGATAAGGTACTCACTCGTCTATGGCAATGTACTTGGTCCGCTTCAATGGCCGGAAGGCGTCACGACTGCAGCTGAGTGCTTCGAAGTTCGGACGGAGCCGGTCGAAACCCTAGATGCGGTCTCATATGCTGGGCGTGCCCGGTGTGGCTTCTAAGGAGGCGACGTCAGGAGCCCTAGGCCGCTCGGAGTCCCCAGTCCCTGCCTCATGGCGGCTCGCCAGGGCTTTGGGGGCTCCGGCCTCAGGAGTGTCGGACTGCGTCGCCCCCGCTGCCGCTTCCTCGAGACGGCCCTCTTGAGCCCCAGCTGACCACGATCTAGGAGCCCCGAGTAGCACCGGTTCCTTAGCAGCCGCGCTCCCGGTGTTCGATGGTGACCGCCCCCCTGCGCCCCCTTCTGGGGAGGGCACCGCGCAGGTGTCGACCAAGGGGGCCACGAAGAAGGGGCTCTCGTGAGGCCCTTCGAGGCCGGCCGGGCTAAGCCCCTATTCGTCGAAGGGGGGCATCTGCCTAGTGAACACCACCGTGTTCGAGCAGCAGTGCAAGAGGCAGCCCTCCTCTGGCATATCGACTGGTGATGGGTCGCCCGTCAGGAGCTCAAGCCCAATATGTTGTGCCTCAAGAGGAAGCCTGGGTTCGTGAAGCCTCATGCGGTTCTTGCTGCCGGAGAAGGTCCACATTGAACGAGAATGGCGTTGGAGCGGAGAAATGCGGCGCCGGATGAACTCCTTCACCACCATGGGCGCCGTTACGTCGAGGTCCTTGAGCCTCGTCAGCCAGCGCTAGACATGGGCAAGACATGGGTCAGTGAGCTTCTCGTGCCCCTAGCCGGATCTGGGAGCAGCTGGTGTGGTCGGGAGCAGGAGTAGGGGGCTGCGCACGCCAACGTCCATGAACATCCACCGCCTCCAGAACCCGCTCACAAACGGTGAAAGATCAAAATCAATCCCTTCACCGTCCATCGCAGCCACGGCCTGGAAGCTCAAGCATACGGAGCACTGCCGAGGGTCGGTCAGAAGCAACGAGAAGAAGTGGCAAAGTAAGGCCACGAAGCCCACAATGGCCTCGCAGACCAAGGAGAAGACGGCGAGAAGGATGATGGACTGGGGATCTGTAAGTGCATCTAGTGCCACCCCTAGTTGGTTTTGGAGTATTGATGACAAACTTGGTTGAGGGACTAATGTTTTTTTGAGAATTGTAGGATAACACGGGTAGTAGTCCCTCATTAATTCGGTTTACCTACCAGAGATGACCCCTAAAAATGTGTGAAGACATTGAAGACAATGGTGGTCTGTGAATAGTTTCACATTGAAGACTTTGACATGAGAAGACATCGTATGAAGACTATGGATTGCAAAGACGTAGTTGTTTCATAGTTTCCTTTTCTTCTTTGTTGAGTCGTAGGAACCATTGTACTATTAAGTGGGGTCCAAGTGAACAAAGTCAGAGTGACTGAAGTGATGCTCAACCAAATCCTATGTCTTCGAGCGAAGACAATGAGAGCAAATCTTATCCAGAGCTGGATAAGTCAGCTTTACTTGTAGCCCAAGTCAAGCTGCCGTGTGTGTTTGAAATCGGACCGTTGGACACGTGTCAATTTCTTAATGACCTAGGGTCATTTCAGACAAATCAGGTCAGGTTGCCTCCTGGCTATAAATAGCCTATCCCCTACACCATAAGTCGGTGGCTGCTCAGAGTTAGTGCACGGCTTTTGTCGTTTGAGAGCAACCCACCTCCGAAGCCTTTGAGAGAGAAATCCTTGCGAGGACAAAGCCCTAAACACCCAGAGCCAAAGAGTGTTAGGCATCACTGAAGTCTTTCTGTCTGCGTGACCTGAAGACTTTTTACACTTGAGGACTGTGAATCCTCCAGCCAGTTAGGCATCGTGTTCTGAGCATCCAAGAGTCATTGTGGATCACCGGTGAACGAAGTCTGTGAAGGTTTGGAAGTCTACCTTGAAGACTTACTAGAGTGACTGGGCGAGGACTGTGTGTCCTTATTAGCTCAAGGGGAATAAGGTGAAGACGCGGTCTTCTGTGTTGAATCTAAGCCTCCCTAACCAGACGTACAGTTGTCACATCAACTGGAACTGGTCCAACAAATATGTGTCCTCACCAAGAAACTGGTTCTATCCCTACCTCTCTCTTTACTTACAGTTTGTCTTTGTGAAGTCATTGCCTGCTTGCATGATCTGATTGACTCCACTGTGTGAATACTGTTGTTCATTGGCTTCATATTATCTTCCTTCTTGATCCATAGTACCTAGCTGCTGATAGTCTTCGTGCTTTCACTCCATTGGTTACTTGACTATGGCTTGTCTAGTGTAGTCTACCTTCCGCTGCATATTAATAGGTTCATTTCTACTATTTGTCTTCAAAGCCCCCATGTGTTGAAGACTTTCATAAAAATCGCCTATTCACCCCCTCTAGTCGATAACTAGCACTTTCAATTGGTATCAGAGCAAGGTGCTCCCTTGTTCTGTGTGATTCGGTTTAACCACCTGGAGTTTTAGCTATATCGACTGCAGGGATAATCAAAGTCTCCGCTATGTGCCCTATCTTCGATGACACTTATTACCCCTACTGGAAGAATAAGATGTGCATGCATCTTGAAGCCATTGATGTTGACCTCTGGTATGTCGTCAAGAACGGCGTTCCCAAGGCCGGTGAAGGTGTCAGCCCAGCTGATGTCAAGAAGTTCATTCAACTGGATTCTACTACCAAGGACATCATCTGTGGTCATCTAACCAAAGGATAGTATGGCCATGTGAGTGCTCTGGAAACTGCAAAGCTAGTTCGGGACTGGCTCTCCAAGGTCAATGAAGGCGTCTCAACCCAGAGAGACTCAAGGATCAATGTTCTTCGCAATCTCTTCAACCGCTTCATGAGAAATGACAATGAGAATGTTTAGCTGATGTTTGATCGCCTCACTAACATCA
The DNA here is from genome assembly GCF_018294505.1 of Triticum aestivum. NCBI lineage: Eukaryota > Viridiplantae > Streptophyta > Magnoliopsida > Poales > Poaceae > Triticum > Triticum aestivum. The sequence goes on along the minus strand of NC_057797.1, from coordinate 248,501,544 downwards.
CAAATGAGCTTCATGCACTTGGCGCCACTGAGATTACCAAGCATGAAATCATCAAGACACTCTTAAGATCACTCGACAGCTCATTTGACACCCTGGCCCTAATGATTCAAGAACGCCCTGACTTCAAGACTCTCGATCCGTCTGACATACTTGAAAGGCTCAACACACATGAGTTCCAGCTATCTGAGAAAAGAGATATCTATGGTCCCAACTATGGCCGAGCTCGCGCTTTGAAGGCAAAGGCTGTTTCCTCATCTGAAGAAGAATCTGACTACAGTTCTGAGGATCCCGAAGACATTGTAAAGGAACTTACCATGCTCGTGAAGAAGTTCCAAAGGTTAACTACGAAGAAAGGCTCCAGACAGTCTTCAAGATCCAGCTCAAGAAATGATGAAGTTTCCTCCCATGACTACAAGAAGAGAATGTGCCACAAGTGCAAGAAACCTGGTCACTACATCTCTGAATGTCCTCAATGGGACAATGAGAACAAGAAGAAGAAGAAGATCAAGGAATATGATTCTGATGACAAGAAGAAGAATTTCTCAAAGTCTTCTTCCAAGTCTTTGTCGAAGTCTTCATCACACAAGAAGAGCGCATCTAGCAAGGGTCGTGCGTTTGTTGGCAAGGAAATGGATTCAAAGGATTAGTCTGCATCTGAGGAGGTGGAGATGGAGTCTGAAGAGGAATCTGATTCAGGCGTGGCAAGCCTGGCTTTAGCTTCAGCATATGTCGCCAAGTCCATCTTCGATACTGATGACGATGGCCTCTTCACCAACGCTGATGCTAACGAGGATGACTCTTCTCCCACCTACTTCTTCATGGCACGTGGTGCCAAGGTAAATTCATGCGATTCTCACTATCAAACATCTAGTTAAGATGACTCTGAATGTAAATCTAAACCTGGCTGCAAAACACTTGCTAAAATTGCAACACAGCAACAGACTGCTATGGAACATATTCAAAAATTGTTAGACAAAAGCGATGACCAGTTGGATGAAGAAATGACTCGAACTCAGTCCTTAATTGAAGACATTAAAAATCTTCATGTTAAGTACGAAGAACTTGAAAGTCATCATGAAACGCTCTCAACTACTCATGAAAATCTTTCCTACGATTATCTTCAAAGGAAGCAACAACTTGAGAACTTGAGAGCGGCTCATGAAGATCTTCAAAAAGAGAATGAGTCACTTCGCACTCAACAGATCAATTCCGCTCAGGAAGGATTTGAACCACCATATCTAAAATGTGTTGAGCGTGACAACGCTACTTCTGTTGCTGGATGTTCTACAACTACTACTATTGCAATATATTGAACTGCTGATGTGGTAACTAACCCCTCTGCTGAGGATACCACTACTATTGCTAAAGAGAATGCCAGGTTGAAGACATTGCTTTAGACAGGAATGTACAAAAGTCTCAAAGAGCATCAGACACTATGTGATGTCCTAAAGAAACAGATTCTGAACCGAAACCCTAGGAAAGAGGGTGTTGGATTCGAGAGGAAAATGAATGTTGATGGTTCTTACTGGAAGCCTGAGCAGTACCCCAAAACCACATGGGTTGCTGCAAAGGGATCTTCAGTGGATCCATCTAACTTATATGGCTTCACTTGTGCTAACCCGATTATCATTGATGAATCCTTTGATGCAAATTATAAACTGTTTAAGAATCAGAATGGTGAAGTGTTTGCCAAGTATATTGGTACAAACTGCAGGAATGGACCACCTTTGAAGAAGATATGGGTGCTCAAGAGTTGTCTTGAAAATCTTTAGGTGAGTGTCCTCATGACACCACTTAGGATGAAGGCAAACCCCAGACCAAAGGCTTCACATGGTCCAAAGGCTTCATACAGACAGAGGACTCACCAGAGTCACCCTAACACAAATGTTTTGCAGGGAAAACATACTCAGGCCTATGAGTATGTCTGTGTTTCATCAAACTGCCATGTCCATAACACCAAGATCTATTCTGCTTATTCTTATGAGTATTATTCACCTCATGCAAGACTATTTGCTAGGGCTCCAAAGCCAAAGTTCTCAGATGCTCCACTTAGACTCATTGCTTCGAAGCCACCCCTCAAGATCTGGGTGGTTAAGAAACCATAACTCTCTTTTGTAGGGAAATGTCTCCATCCAAAAATCAAAGGCGTCAGATGCTATTGCTGGGGACCTAAAACATCTTGTGGGGCGTAAGATAAAATGCCCAAATGGTCTTATTATGTATTTCGTTCCTGAATCGCTTGCCAATCATCATATCAGTCCTAACCTGGATATGAGCTTTCACAATCCACTTGCTCATCAAATGTTTATGCTTCACAATACTCTACGTGAAGCCTATCCCCCTAACTGCACTTTAGGGTATGACACCAACTGGTTCAGAATGGATTATTGATAGTGGATGCACTAACCACATGACTGGAGATCGAAGTCTTCTCATGGACTCAACCTTACGTCCATTTGACAAGAGTCATGTCACATTTGCTGACCCTGGTAAAAGCAAGGTATTGGGTCTAGGTAGAGTTGCAATCTCAAAGGATCAGCACATGGATAAAGTGATGCTTGTTGAATCCCTTGGTTTCAACTTAATGTCTTCTCAATGCTTTGTGACTTGAACATGATTGTGATATTTGGGAAATATCGTTGCCTTGTTTTAATGGAATCTGACAAGTCTCTAGTCTTTGAAGGGTACCGAAAAGGTGATCTGTACATGGTAGATTTCTCAGTAGGACCACAGTTGGCCGTATGTCTTCTAGCAAAAGCATCAGAGTGCTGGCTCTGGCATCGGAGGCTAGGGCATGCTGGCATGAGGAACTTGTACACCCTTGCTAAGAAGAACCACGTCGTAGGCATCGAGGGCTTCAAGTTCAAGAAGGATCATCTATGTGGTGCCTGCAAAGCCGGGAAGATGACTAGGGCCAAGCATCCTTCGAAGACAATCGTGACGACCTCACGTCCCTTCGAGTTGCTTCACATGGACCTATTCGGCCCTACTCATTACTCTACTCTTACTACCACTTCTTGTCTCTATGGCTTCGTTATTGTTGATGATTACTCTAGATATACCTGGGTGCATATAATTCTCTACAAGACTGAAGTGCAGGATGTCTTCAAACGATTTGCAAACCGTGCCATGACAAACTATGGCATCAAGATCAGGCACATAAGAGGCAACAGCAGCACAGAGTTCAAGAACACCGGCCTCGACACTTATCTTGATACATTGGGCATCACTCATGAATTCTCAGCCCCATACACACCTCAGCAGAATGGCATCGTGGAGCGCAAGAACAGAACACTCATTGATATGGCTCGGACGATGCTTGATGAGTACAAGACTCCAAGGAAGTTCTAGCCTGAAGCCATTAATATTGCATGCCATGTCATCAACCGTGTTTATCTTCACAAGCTTCTAAAGAAGACATCATATGAACTACTGACTGGTAAGAAGCCAAACGTAAGCTACTTCAGAGTATTTGGTGCCAGGTGATGGATCAAGGATCCACATCACACTTCAAAATTTGCACCGAAAACACATGAAAGTTTTATGCTTGGTTACGGAAAGGATTCACACTCCTACAGAGTCTTCAACCTCTTTCACTATAAAGTGGTTGAAACTGTGGATGTGTGGTTCAATGAAACTAATGGCTCGCAAAGAGAGCACCTGCCAAATGTGCTATATGAATTCCCTCCTAGTGAATCAATCAAGCTTATGGGTACTGGAGAAATCATACCTTCAGAGGCACAGGCTGAAGAGGAACTTATCATTTCTGCACCAAATCAATGTGAAGACTCTGCTCAGCCTGAAGCCAATACTGAAGATGAAGAGAATAATCAGCAAGAGCAAAATCTTCATCCAGTTCATCCTCATGTTGCAAATGAAGTACAGATTGAGAATATAATTGATAGCATCAATGCACCTGGTCCCCTTACTCATTCAAGAGAAACTCAGCTAGAAAATTTCTGTGGGCACTTCGCATTTGTGTCCATATCAGAACCCAAGAAAGTTGCTGAAGCCTTCATGGAACCTGAATGGATTGAAGCTATGCAAGAAGAGCTTCAACAGTTCGAGCTGAACAATGTATGGGAACTGGTCAAGCGCCCTGAACCTCGCAAGCACAATATCATAGGCACAAAATGGATCTATTGCAACAAACAAGATGAGCATGGTCAAGTTGTCAGAAACAAGGCTCGTCTCGTTGCTCAAGGATAAACTCAAGTTGAAGGAATTGACTTCGATGAAACATTCACTCCGGTGGCTAGGCTTGAAGCCATTCGCATTCTGCTAGACTATGCCAACCATCACAACATCCTCCCTATATCAAATGGATTTTAAGAGTGCCTTTCTCAATGGCAAGATTGAAGAAGAAGTGTATGTTGCACAACCACCTGGCTTTGAAGATCCAAAACATCCTAATATGGTTTACAAGCTCAACAAGGCATTGTATGGCCTCAAACAAGCCCCTCGTGATTGGTATGACACACTCAAAGACTTCCTGAAGAGCAAAGGCTTCAAACCTGGTTCCCTACATCCTACACTCTTCACGAATGAATATGATGGTGAACTATTTGTGTGCCAAATCTATGTGGATGACATTATCTTCGGCTGCACTGACAAAAGATACAGTGATGAGTTTGGACACATGATGCAAAGAGCAATATCAGATGTCCATGATGGGTGAGCTGAAGTTCTTCCTTGGTCTTCAAATCCATCAGCAAAGCAATAGCATCTTCATATCTCAAGAGAAATACCTCAAAGATTACTTGAAGAAGTTTGGAATGCAAGACTGCAAGGGATACACGACGCCAATGCCAACCAAAAATCATCTGGGCCCCTACAACAATGGTAAAGAGTTCGATCAAAAGGTATACCGGTCCATGATTGGTCCTTTACTGTGCATCTAGGCCAGATATCATGCTTAGCCTTTGCATGTGTGCCCGATTCCAAGCGGCACCAAAGGAGTCGCATCACTTAGCTATGAAGCGAATTCTTCGGTATCTGGCTTACACCCCAACACTAGGATTATGGTATCCAAAGGGCTCAGTGTTTGATCCAGTTGGATTCTCAGATGCTAATTATGCTGGTGACAAGGTTGATCGCAAGTCTACATCAGGCACATGTCACTTTCTTGGATGATATCTTGTTTGTTGGTCTTCAAAGAAGCAGAACTCTGTGTCTCTCTCCACTGCTGAATCTGAATACATTGCTGCTGGATCTTGCTGCACTCAACTTCTGTGGATGAAGCAAACTCTCAAGGACTATGGCGTCCATCTAAAGCATGTACCACTCTACTGCGATAATGAAAGCGCTATCAAGATTGCCAACAACCCAGTCCAGCATTCGAAGACAAAGCACATTCAGATCTTTCATCACTTTCTCAGAGATCATGTCATGAAGGAAGATATTGATATCATTCACGTCAACAATAAAGAGCAATTGGCAGGTATCTTCACAAAGCCCTTAGATGAGAAAAGGTTTTGCAAGTTGTGGTGTGAGCTAAATAACTTAGAATCCTCGAACGTCCTATTGTTGGACACACATCCTAACGCTTATGCATGAGATGACTTAGATGTGCAACACCAGAAGTAACGTATATCTTCAAATAATAAAGACATACATTCTAAGTGTGAATACATTAATGCGGAAATTTACTTCAGAGTGCCACAATAATTGTGCGCCGTGTCTAGGTCTAGTACTTCCTATACGGTGGGTAACGCCACCACCAAACTCTTGTTTGAAGTGTTTTCAATTGGCGTTACACTTGCATAATCTTCACATTTGGTTTTGTCTTCAACATTGATTCAACTTCATGTTTATCTTCACAATGTTGATTTGGTATCATATTGATATATACATATATTGGTGTTATGTCCTCTACAACATTCACTTATAGCTATGTCTTCATGTTTGAATCTTTTGACCTAAGTGAATGTGATTGGACCCTAACCTCTTCTATGCTTCTACCCCAAATTCTATGTATCCTAATCTGTCACATCCCTAGTCTGGTATGACTTAGACTAGCTAGCCATTTGTGCATCATATTTAAATTTCATTTAAATTTGAAATGAGGATTGGTGGAACCCTCAGAATCATTTTTGAAAATTACCCAACTAAAAATTTCTCCAAAAGGGTCCAAGAAAATGCTCATGTTGCCCTCTGAAAATATTGGACAGAGATAAAAATCAAAACAATATTTTTAGGAGCTCATGGATATTTATTTTGGCCATTTGGATTAATTCGATAAATATTTGCATTGGAAATATATTAGTTATATATATTAATATATGCCCCAAAATTATGCCATTTATAAAGGAGCTCTGGAATAATATATCTAGCTCCTGCAAAAATTGGCATAAGGTAATAAATTGGTTTAGTATTTTATTAAATCAAAACAAATGTCAGAAAAAAATAGAAAACAAAAATAAAAAGAAGGGGGGGCTTACCTGGGGCTCCCCCCTGTGCAGCCCAGCCGCAGCAGGCCGGCCTAGCCAGCAGGCGGCCCAGCCCACCTGGCCCCCCCTCCCCTGTCGTCTTCCTCCCCGACAGGGGGACGGCGCGTGCCCGGCGCGCGCGCGCCACCGCGCCACGCCACCTCCCTCCCTGCCTGTCTGGCGCCCTTCTCGTCGCCCTCGATGCCCAGACGACGCCACGCAGCCACCCCGACCCCCCTCGCACTCTCCCTCGCCCTCCTCCTCTCCCCCTGCTCTCTCTCTCTCTCACTCGAGAATCATCGCCGCCGCC